>NC_044031.1:679432840-679735870 GCF_901765095.1 Microcaecilia unicolor | reverse complement strand
CTTTCTTTGAGTTGCGCACTCTAGAATTTGAGCGTGCAACTTATATAATACCGACTAAGGGCAGTTGTGCGCCTAACTGCCAATCAGTTCTAATTAGCTGGAAATAGCCTTTACACATAGGTGGAAGATGAAGAAGCAGACATGCTGGAAAAGGAACTTACAAGTCTTTATTGTAGAGTTCATCTTCCATTTCACTGGGACTAGCGGACCGCTTGCCCATCTGTTTTTAGGTCCATCTTTTTTTTTTACGATCATCTTTACTCATAGGTGAACTGTTATAAAATGACCCTCCTTCCTTATCATTCTGTAAGTGCCGTCTGCATGCTTAACTGATAGAATACTAGCACGTAGGCAGGTAAGTGTACACTTGTTTATGCAATGCACTCAGCGCTATTCTTTAAAAGATGAATGCAACTCGCATAGTGGGAAACTCTATAAATAGTCCTGAAAATTAGGTGCTGATAAAATTTGGCACTCAATGCTATTCTGTAACGGGAAGCGTCGAATTCCACATTCAACTTTGGGTGCAAGGACTTACCCCAATCCTGATGCACAAGTTGGGCACAGATCCCTGCTATTTTGCAGGAAGACCTTAGGAAATTGAAAGACTGGGCATCCAAATGGCAGATGAAATTTAAAGTGGACAAATGCAAGGTGATGCACATTGGAAAGAATAATCTGAATCGTAGTTACTTGATGCTAGGGTCCACCTTGGGGATCAGCACTCAAGAAAAAGATCTAGGTGTCTTTGTAGATAATACGCTGAAATCTTCTGCTCAGTGTGCGGCGGCTAGGAATTATTAGGAAAGGGATGGTGAATAAGACCAAAAATACTTTAACGCCTCTGTATTGCTCGATGGTGCGACTGCACTGGGAGTATTCCGTTCATTTCTAGTCGCCGTATCACAAAAAAGATATAGCGGAATTAGAAAAGGTTCAAACAAGAGTGACCAAAATGATAAAGGGGATGGAACTCCTCTCTTATGAGGAAAGGCTAAAGAGGTTAGGGCTCTTCAGCTCGGAAAAGAGATGGATGAGGGGAGATATGATTGAGGTCTACAAAATCCTGAGTGGTGTAGAATGAGTGGAAGTAAATCGATTTTTTACTCATTCCAAAAGTACAAAGACTAGGGGACACTCGAGGAAGTTACATGGAATTTCCAGGGGTAGATTGAATTTGGGCAATCAGGCAGTACCCAAGGGCCCAGAGGCTCTAGGGGGCCCAGAGGCTGTGTCTGGTTGCCCTCCTCCACACACTACAGCCCCCATGGGGCTCTGGTGGTCTAGTGCCTGTTGCCGCTATTCTCCCTAGTTGCACTGCTGTGTTTACAAAATGGCTGCCGAGACTCCTGTGGTAGTCTCTTGAGAGGCGAGACGACCGTGGGAAGTCTCAGCAACCATTTTATAAACACGGCACTGCACCAGGCAGAGTAGAGGCAGTGGGTGGGCAGGAAAGAGGGGATTTATTTCCTGCCCCTGAAGAATCCACAGCCACTAGACCACCAGGGCCATTCAAGGTAGGGGAGGGACAGCGGCAACGTGCTGGGAGGGAGGCAGCACGGTAGGGGCGGGGGCACTGGTGGCAACAGTGACAGCAGCAGCATGGCGGGGGGGGGGGGGGGGCAGCAGCAGCATGCCAGGTGGCGACAGCAGCATGGCATGGGGCCCAGAGTTCTCTCAGTCCCCCCTTGCATGGAAATACTTTTAAAACAACTAGGAGGAAATATTTTTTCATTCAATGAATAGTTAAGCTCGGGAACTCTATGACGGAGGATGTAGTAAAAGCAGTTAGTGTATCTGGGTTTAAAAAAGGTTTGGACAGGTTCCTGGAGGAAAAGTCCATGGTCTGCTATTGAGACAGACATGGGGAAGCTACTGTTTGTCTGGGGATTGGTAATATGGCATGTTGCTACTATTTGGGTCTCTGCCAGGTATTTTTGACCTGGCTTGGCTGCTGTTGGAAACAGGATACTGGGCTGAATGGACCATTGTTTTTTACCCAGTATGGCTATTTTTATGTTCTTATGTATGCTCCTGACCTGTGGCAATTGACTTGCACATTTATCATTTTGTTGTGAGAAAATTAAAGTGGTTTACAATTTAAAAATTACAAACAAGAAAAGCACAAAGGAACACCATTTGTAAATAGGATAGAATTAACTAACTTTACCATTCAAACATTGTTTCAATCATACAAGAAACATAGCCAAAAAATATCCATATAAAAAAGTAACCCCCCCCCAAACTAAAACCCCAATACAGAAATATAGTCAGAGTCCAGACATAATCACAAATTCAAGCAACTAAACCCATCCCTGACCTCCCGTTGCGAATCGACCCAGGTTTAAACATAGAAAGCCTGCTGAAATAAGTGAGTTTTTAATAGAGCACAAAAGATATGTAAGATGTTTCAAGCCTAAGGTGCTGCAGTAATGAGTTCCAGAGAGCCGGTGAAGTAAAGTAAAAAGCACTAGATCTAGTGGATTTCCAACTAAACCTATTGTCTTTTAGTGTTACAGAATAGCTTGCAGCCAGATTGGCACCCAAATCATAATTAGTGCCAATGAATAATTATTTTTGAGTGACCTTTATAGAAATTGAGGGTTAGTACATAAATGGAAGGGGGCATTTATAGGGGAGGAACATGAGCGGAATATGGGCAGACTAACATTTATAAAGAATACTGTAAATTATATGCTAAAAGTGCCATTGACATGACATAAGTGGTCAATGTGCCTAAATGTAGGCAAACAGATGGCAACTTAACGCTAGCATTGTATAGTGGAATTTCAGTGCCCAGATGTCACTATAGAATTCACACTTGGTACGCTGCCTCTAGGCACCAACTTGTGAAGCTCAGCTATATAATTTATTTATTTATTTGTTACATTTATATCCCACATTTTCCCACCTATTTGTAGGCTCAATGTGGCTTACATAGTACCGGAGAGGTGTTACAGACTTCAGTGTAAACAAATACAAAGTGATGTTGTGGTAAGATAAAGTTCATATGGCACAGCCACACTAGGGAATCATACAACGGAAGAGTTGTGTTATGTCCATTACGTTCTTTAGTTTTGTTGTGTTGCAAAGATCATGCATTTATGTTGGATCGGTAGGGTATGCCTTTTTAAACAGGTTAGTTTTTAGTGTTTTCCAGAAGTTTAGCTGGTCGTTCGTAGTTTTCAAGGCTTTTGGTAATGCATTCCACAGTTGTGTGCTTATGTAGGAAAAACTGGACGCCTAAGTTGATCTGTATTTGAGTCCTTTGCCGCTTGGGTAGTGCAGATTTAGGTACGTTCGTGTTGATTTGGTTGTGTTTCTAGTTGGTAGGTTGATCAAGTCTGTCATGTATCCCGGAGCTTCACCGTAGATAATTTTGTTAACCATAGTGCAGATTTTGAAAGCAATGCGTTCTTTGATTGGGAGTCAGTGTAGTTTTTCGTGAAGGGGTTTTGCACTTTCAAATCGCATTTTTCCAAAGATAAGCCTAGCTGCTGTGTTTTGAGTGGTCTGGAATTTCTTTAAGGTTTGTTCTTTGCATCCCGCATAAATTCCATTGCTCCATTATATGCATATAGGGCCAGATTCTGTAAATGGCATCTAAAATCTAGATGCGTCCAATAAACATGCCTAGCGCTATTCTATTAAACGTGCCTAAAGTTGGGCACATTGAATAGAATAGCGCATAGGGCCAGGGAATGTGCCTACATTTAGACGTGGTCATTTACGCCACTGAAAACCTGGGGCCCTGTTTACTAAGCCATACTAGAGGTGTGTTAGTGTTTTTAGCATGTGCTAAACATTAGCACATGCTAACTGTGTAGATGCCCATAATATTCCAATGGGCATCTACATGGTTAGTGCACGCTAATTTTTAGCATGCACTAAAAAAGCTTGTGCACCTTAGTAAACAGGGCCCCTAGTGTAAATACCTGTGCCTACTTATAGGTGCATTTCCCCAAATTGTATAACAACGTGCGTAAATTTGAGTAACGCTCCTCACAAACCCACACTCCTCCCATGGCTGCGACCCCCTTTCAGGTGCACATATAAATTCCAATTATTGCCAATTAGTGCTGATAATTGGTAGTTATTGGCCAATTATCATGACTAATTGGCTCATTACTCAATTGAGTAGTGTGCGTAAATTGGCTGCACACACAATTTAAAACACACCACTTGCCGCGCCTTATACTGAATCCAGGGGATAAAGGAGAAACATTGTTTTGTAATGTCCACAATTTTTCCCATAAGGAACTGAGGCATTCCCAAGGTGGGGTTAGAGCAGCGATTGCAATCATTTCTGCATTTTTGTACTTTTAAAAGTACACCTGGATTTTTGGTCCACAAAAGTAGGTGTCGGAAAAAGAGATGCCAGTGTCTGCAAGTAGTTTTTTCTTATGCAATTTTTAAAGTTAAATGGGTCAATATTCATCCAGCAGCAGTGAATGTTTTTTTTAAATGCTGACTACTGTTGGTTAAATTAGACTCAGATATTCAATGATAGGCCATTTCCAGGAACAGGCACTCAATATCCAGGTCAATGGCGATACCTGGAAGTTATGTGGATAGGACTGATGTTCAGAGCCTTATGCTCACAGCTAACCAGACAATTAGGACTGCTATTTAAGTGGTGTTACTTGCCCAATGTTGCTGGCATCCTCATAACTTCCAGGCTTCCCTGACTGTGCTTCCAGACCACCTCAACTCTGGCTGGACAGTGCTGTAGCCAAGCTGCTGAGATGGGGGGAGGGGGCAAAATTCCCGAGGCCTCCAAGGGGGGCCCGGTGCCAGGGTCTCTCTCTCTCTCTCCTGCTCCTGACAGGACCCGGGTGATCACATCCAACAGCAGCAGGAGAGAGAAAACTGCAGCGCTGGGCCCCCCTTGTTGGAGGCTATGGAGGACCCGGAGGATCAGACACTGCAGGTTTTCCTCCAGCTCTGCTCTTCATTCTGCCCATTGCTTGCCAAGCGGCTCCTTTTCCCCTCAGGCTGCGCATGCTCGATTTTGAAACCGAGCATGCGCTGACAGGATAAGCAGCCGCAGGGGCAGGCAATGGGCAGAGTGAAGAGCAGCGCTGGAGGAAGACCTCTTCTGCTGGCGGGGCCTCGGGATCTCCGCCAGCTAAGGTATTTGTAAGTTGCGGCAGCGAATCGGGGGCAGCAGTGGCGGCAATCTGGGGTGGGGGGGGGTGGGGGGCAGCAGTGACAACTGTGGGGAGGTGGGTGGCAGCCTTGCCCCAGGCCCAGTGGCGGCGGCCCTGCCCTGGGTCCGGCTCAGTCTCATGGCAGCCCTGGCTGCGGCAGTCCGAGTGGCACTGCCCAGTTAAGTGCTGCCAAATATCCCCTCCTGAGGGACACAGGTACAAACTAGCCACAAACTTTGCCATTATGTAGGCACTACAAAAAGTGACTTTTTTGATCCTGTGCTGAAGTTCACATGTATGGATATCTTTTATTTATTTATTTATTGATGGAATAAAGTCAACATTTACATGAACATTTGTTCCAAGTCATACTTCATTACATTCCAAACTAAAATGAAAATCATTTCTGGACATTTCTCAAAGACAATAAGAACATTTTCCATCTTTAACTGCACCGCAATTACCAAAACTCTGTGGGGTGGGGCTCCTTACAACCTGCATTAATGTCTTTTAAGTAAATTGTAAACCAGGATGCCCCCCTCCCCCATACTGTTGGGATGCTTTGTGGATCTTCTGCATCTCACTGACACATGTCTATCTGTTCCATAAATATGACCATAAATGAAGCATTTACAGGTCTTAAGGAAGAGGCCAATCACATCCTGATTTTGCACAAATTCATCTATGGACTCAAAGTCATAATTTTATCTTCTTTAGCAAATTGGAACTACAAATCTATAGGGGAAAGGGAAAGGGGCTTGATATACCACCTTTCTGAGGGTTTTGCAATTACATTCAAAGCAGTTTACATATATACAGGTACTTATTTTGTACCCGGGGCAATGGAGGGTTAAGTGACTTGCCCAGAGTCACAAGGAGCTGCAGTGGGAATCAAACTCAGTTCCCCACAATCAAAGTCCACTGCACTAACCACTAGGCTACTCCTCAGCAATTGAGCTAGTATCTGAATTAGCCCAGGCTAACCCTTAGGGCAGGGTTTCTCAAGGCAACCCTGAAGTACCCTCTGCCTCTACCAGTCTGGTTTTCAGGATATGCACAAAGAATATGCATGAATATTTATTTATTTAAATTTTATATTCTGCACTACCACATAAGTTCTAGGCAGTTTAAAATGCAACATACACAATATAATCCAGATTCCACAGTAAACACATAACAAATTTGAACAAATTTCATCAAATAGCCATCAACAAATACATTCCGGAACATGTGCACAATTTTTCACTCATGTGCATCATAGTTTGCATACCTTTCCTGCTCATATTAGAAAGCAAAAATCCTAAACTCCTTCAAAAGCCTTCACAAATAAAAAAACTTTTTAAGTTCTTTTTAAAAATCAGATAGAGTTGCGTGCAACAGACATTTCAAGAGAAGGGTTACATAACACATTTCACATCCCAGAGAGGGCCAACAGGAAAGAGAGCTTCCCACCGAAGGCAAGTGCTAGGTTGGCTTCTATGGTCTATGTCCCACATATAACAATCTAGTTTAGGATGGGCTGGAGACTCCAGTAATTTGGAATGTGAGGACGGTATCGGGCATACTTTTACAGTCTGTGTCCCGCAAATTACATGACGGATTTGGATAGGCTGGAGTAGGCTTTGACAGCTACTCCAGTAGTTGAAACATAAGGACAGAGCCTGGTGGACTTCTACAGTCTATGTCCCAGAACCAACAAAGAAAGACCATGAGGCCGTATCTTGCTAAGGATGTAAAAAGAATTGAAGCGGTGCAAAGAAAAGCTACGAGAATGGTATGGGATTTGCGTTACAAGACATATGAGGGGAGACTTGCTGACCTGAACATGTATACCTTGGAGGAAAGGAGAAACAGGGGTGATATGATACAGACGTTCAAATATTTGAAAGGTATTAATCCGCAAACAAACCTTTTCCGGAGATGGGAAGGTGGTAGAACGAGAGGACATGAAATGAGATTGAGGGGGGGCAGACTCAAGAAAAATGTCAGGAAGTATTTTTTCACGGAGAGAGTGGTGGATGCTTGGAATGCCCTCCCGCGGGAGGTGGTGGAGATGAAATATGGTAACGGAATTCAAACATGCGTGGGATAAACATAAAGGAATCCTGTTCAGAAGGAATGGATCCTCAGAAGCTTAACCAGGATTGGGTGGCAGAGCTGGTGGTGGGAGGCGGGGCTGGTGGTTGGGAAACGGGGATAGTGCTGGGCAGACTTATACGGTCTGTGCCCTGAAAAAGACAGGTACAAATCAAAGTAAGGTATACAGAAAAAGTGGCACATATGAGTTTATCTTGTTGGCAGACTGGATGGACCATGCAGGTCATTTCTGCCGTCATCTATTACGTTACTATAATCTCTCGTTCATTGTTGATTTAATCTTCAATTGATAATGAAAGTGACTGTTGGGCAGACTGGATGGACCGTTACTGTGAAGTTTGCAGAGTTTGTTACCATGCTGCACTAACATTGTCTTTCTTGTCTTATGGACCCAGTGAACCCGCACCTGCCTCACTGCCTTCGCCACTGTAGTGCATGAAAATTAAAAGGTAAAGCCTCCTTTGAAAAAGGATGAAAGGACAGAAAAATGGGCCCTGTGTGCTGCATCAGGCTCACAACCTGTAATTTGGGCAACTTGGCATGCACAGTAAATATTCACCCCAGCATCAGTCGAGGATGAGTGCCAAAAGCTGCCCAAGCAGCAGGTATGATGGTGTGGCACAGTGAGAGAGGCCAAGCAAGAAGGGAAAGAAAAGAGAAGCAGCAGTGGAGAGGTTAAAAATCAAGTGATAATGCAGTTTAGATGATGAGAATAGATTTGGCTCAGGCTCAGGTTCATCAATCAATAGAGAGCAAGGCTGCGTCCGAGGCGTTATTGATTGCTGTGCTGTTTATCTTCACATTTGCTGTGCATCAAACGCAATCATTGCCATTACATGCCGATCAACAACCCCCAGAAAAACCTGTGTCTCGATCACTCACAGCTGTCTCCAGTGATAGAGGCTTTATTATGACTGCTGATGAACATGGCTCTCTTTACATTCTTGATGTAGCTTGGTGACCCTAAAGTATGCGTATGTCTATACAGCAGTGGTTATATTGGATGCAGTGCAAGGGCTCCTCATGGCCTGTGTTTGAGCAGTTATTACAGAAATGTTCTGAGAGTATTAATGCTGTGATGTGCTGAATCTTTGCTCTAGTCATGCGACAGCCTATTTCAGACCAGTCGGCTGTGAACAATCTTGCCACTTCAGAGGCTCAACCTACACAAAGAATACCTTTGCCAGGGCATGCTTAGTGAAGAAACTCCTAGGCTCAGAGTTCATTTCCTGCAATATTTGGACTGTACTAACTTTTGATTGCCTATATGGATTGTCCAAGACTCAACTGCACTGTTTGTAAAATAATTTATCTTGTTTAATTTTGGGGCTACCCCATCCAGAGTGATTGTGTGTGGGTTTTTGTGTTACAGATATCAGAGGTTATGCTGCAAACAGGGCCGGTCTTAGCAATTGCAGGGCCCTGTGCAAACCAGTTCAGTGGGACCCCGCCCACGCCTGCCCGCTCACCTGCCCGTGCCCACCCCTCACCCACACCCACCACCATAAGCCACTTTATCCCATACCTTGATATGCATCCACCACATTTCAGTAGACAGCGGCAGCAATTTACATATCCCATCTGCTGCTGAGCCCTGAGCCTCCTCGGTGCTGCATCCTGCCCTTGTGGAAGCAGGAAGTAACATCAAAAGGGGGTGGGATGCAGCAGTGAAGAGACTCTGGGCTCGCCTGCTGACAGGATGTGAAAATCACTGCTGCTGCCTGATGCTCTCTACTGAAATGTGAATGCACATTAAGGTAAGGAACAGGGAGGTGTTCCGAGACAGGAGGACAGATGTGCCAGAGATGTGGGGCCCCTAGGAGTACGAGGGCCTGTGCGACCGCTCCTGTCGCCCCTGCCTAAGACAGGGCCCTGGCTGCAAGCCTTAATGCTTTGAAAAACTGTCTTTCCCCACTACCAGGCAAGGACCCAGGGGCGTAGCCAGACACCCAATTTTAGGTGAGCCTGGGCCCAAGATGGGTGGGCAGAAGAACCCCACCCCATCCCATAGGTGATTTGGTCTCTCCTCTCGCCTGCATGCCATATGGAGGGGCATAATTGAACGAAAACGTCTATCTCCATGGGCGTTTATCTCCGAGAACGGGTCCGTGAAGGGGCGGACCGAACCGTATTTTCGAAAAAAATAGAGGTCCATGTTTTATTCGACAATTTGTGAGCTGGGCGTTTTTGTTTTTCAGTGATAATGGAAAATGAAAGCGCCCAGCTCAAAAACGAATAAATCCAAAGCATTTGTTCGTGGGAGGGGCCAGGAGTCGTAGTGCACTGGTGCCCCTCACATGCCAGGACACCAACCGGGCACCCTAGGGGGCACTTTTACAAAAACAAAAAAAAAGGTAAAAGAGCTCCCAGGTGCATAGCACCCTTCCCTTGTGTGTTGAGCCCCCCAAATCCCCCTCAAAACCCACTGCCCACAAGTCTACACCATTACTATAGCTCTAAGGGGTGAAGGGGGGCACCTACATGTGGTAACCTCCGTTCACAGGATAAATCCCTCCTCTCAGTACCCTTCTCCACCACCGCCAACTCCAGGCTCCGCTCATTCTGCCTCGCCTCACCCTATGCTTGGAACAACCTTCCTGAACCCTTACGCCAAGCCCCCTCCCTGCCCGTCTTCAAGTCTTTGCTTAAAGCCCACCTCTTCAATGCTGCGTTCGGCACCTAACCCTTACCGTTCAGTGAATCCAGACTGCCCCAATTTGACTGCCCCTATCGGACCGACCGTTCACTTGTCTATTAGATTGTAAGCTCTTTGAGCAGGGACTGTCTCTCTTTGTTAAATTGTACAGCGCTGCGTAACCCTAGTAGCGCTCTAGAAATGTTAAGTAGTAGTAGTAGTAGTAGTAGTACAGTGGGTTTGGGGGGGTTGGACGACTAAGCATTAAGCAGCACAATTGTAACAGGTAGGGGGGGATGGGCCTGGGTCCACCTGCCTGAAGTCCACTGCACCCCCTAACAACTGCTCCAGGGACCTGCATACTGCTGCCAGGGAGGTGGGTATGACATTTGAGGGTGAAAATAAAAAGTTGTGAAACATCATTTTTTGTGGTGGGAGGGGGTTAGTGACCACTGGGGGAGTCAGGGGAGGTCATCCCCGATTCCCTCTGGTGGTAATCTGGTCATTTAGGGCACTTTTTGTGCCCTTATTCGTGAAAAAACAGGGTCCAGGAAAAGTGGCCTAAATTCTAGCTACAAACGCATACTTTTTTCCATTATCGGCGAAAGGCGCCCATCTCTCCTCGGCCGATAACCACGCCCCAGTTCCACCTTCGCCACGCCTCCGACACGCTCCCGTCAACTTTGTACGCTTCCGCGATGGAGTGCAGTTGAAAACATCCAAAATCGGCTTTCCATTATACCGATTTATTTGTTTTTGTGAGATAAATGTCTATCTCCCGATTTGGGTCAAAATCTAGGCGTTTTTCTCTTTCAATTATAAGGTGGATGGTCTCTCAAATATCCCTCCTCTCCTGCACACCTTTTAAATTTCAGATTTTCACCGTCAGTGAGGAGCAACTAATACACACTACTCACGTAGGCCCCACATCCTTCCCACTGATGCAGCTTCCTGTTTCCGCATAGGTGGGAATACGTCAGAGGGAAGTCTGTGGGGCCGGTGTAAGCAGTGTGTATCAGTCGCTGCTTCCTGCAGGCAAAGATCTGCTATTTATAAGGTATGCAGGAGGGACAGTTGTTGGGAGTTTTCAGCTTGGGAATCTCTGCTGGCCCATCATAGGTGTGCTGCTACTGGTGGGCCTGAGCCCACCCAAGCCCACCCTTGGCTACGCCACTGCGATCTGATACCATTGAGTTACTTAATGGCCCTTAAGCTCTCCAAAGAGCTCCTAAGTCTGATCAGGGGATGTGCAATTACTGGACCAAGTTCTCCCCTGTCTGTGTGCTTTCTAAATGTTCTAGGGAAAGAGAGGAACTAATTAGGTCAAAACAGGAGCCGGTTTTCCTTGTACTTGTGCATTTTCAGATGGCCATGAATAAAACATTTAGAAGCTATGGAGTCCATGGTCCAGTGTACAAGAACTGGGAGAACCAGCTGGATGCAGAAAGAGAAAAGTCAAGCTGCAAGGAACCTTTTGGAGGATGGAAGGGGTGAACTCCTTCAAGGGAAAAGACAGCTAGGTGAAGCTGATTCCTCATGCGGTAAAGATTTTAGTATGCATATTATTTATTTAATTATTGGGATTTATTAACTGCCTCTATGAAGAGATTTGCCCAAGATGGTGTACAGCAGTTTAGAAGAACTTTGAACAAGTAATGCCATCATTTTTTTTATTGTGACCTTTAAAACATTTTTTTTTAAAATTTTTATTTATCATTTTCACATTTTTACAAGCATTTACTACTTGAGTAGGTAATACAGTTAAGAAATTGCCACATAAATAAACAAAATAAAACAGGAAAATATTACAAAACTTGTATTAGACCACCAAATTCCAGGGGCTAAGAGCCGTTGACTTAGGAGAAAGAGATTTACTTGATCATATCTCAAGATTGAAATAAAGCAATAGCAGATTATTACAAACCCCAAAAATATAATTACACTCCCAACATCCTAGTCTTAAGGCGAAACGTAACGGTTTAGATTCAAGAAGCATTATAATAATTTTTTCTGAGAAATAAATTGTTTTAAATGTTCGGGTTCAAAGAAAACATATTTTACCCCTAAATGTTTTATATTGCATTTGCAAGGATAGTTCAAGTGGAATGAGGCTCCTAAAGACAAAGTTTCAGCACGAAGTGCTAAGAAGTCTTTCCTTCTACTTTGAGTTTGTTTAGTAACATCTGGGAATACCCAGATTTTCCCCCCATGACCTTTAAAACATTGACGGTAATTCTATAGATGTTTTTTCTTCATGAAAAGGCCTTTGATAAAACTGCATGGCTGTATATGCATGGAACAAGTACTCTTGTCAAAAAGTCACCTGTATTTTGACATGAACACGGTCTTGATGCTTCTAGGGGCTCAGTATGGGTGGAGTAGAGGTGGAGGTGTGATGTATGCCTGTATCATCCCTAATCAACTGCCATCAGGTAACTGGAGTTGGCTGAGTGGGGAAAGGGTGTGGCTGAAGCTGGCTGTCCCACTCTTTGGGTCTCCCCATTCCTCTTACTCTTTAGAATTTCACCAGGGTCCTAGGATCCTCACTTACTTCCCTTCCAAGTTATAGTCCTCAGTGTGACCCTTGGATTATAAGGTCTGCTTAATTTTTGCTACTGTATAATGTTATTAATCCTACCTCCCGTGAAAACATGTAACAAAATATATACCGTACTGTATTTTCTTCTGAATTATCTATGTACTGTTTCTTGGCTGTGCAGTGGGTAGTTGCCTTTTTCATCCTGTCTGTTGCTGTAATGGCTCATGTATTGGAGTGGAGGAGCAGCCTAGTGCAGCGGACTTTGATCCTGGGGAACTGGGTTTGATCCCCACTGCAGCTTCTTGTGACTGCGAGCAAGTCACTTAACCCTTAACTTATTACAAAATAAGTACCTGTATATATGTAAACCGCTTTGAATGTAGTTGCAAAATACCACAGAAAGACTGTATATCAAGTCCCATTTCCTTTTCTCTTTCAAAATCTGCACCCTGGTTCATAAAATTATCTACGGCGAAGCCCCAGGATACATGGCAGACCTCATAGACCTACCAACCAGAAACATATCTGGATCAACACGAACATATCTAAATCTCCACTACTCAAGCTGCAAAGGACTCAAATACAAATCAACTTATGCATCCAGTTTTTCCTACATAAGCACACAACTGTGGAACGCATTACCAAAAGCCTTGAAAACAGCATATGACCACCTAAACTTCCGGAAATCACTAAAAACTAACCTGTTCAAAAAGGCATACCCTACCGATCCAACTTAAATGCCTGAACTCTGCAACACAATGAAACCAAAGCACGTAATGGACATAACTCTTCCTCTCTACGATTCCCTAATGAGTTTGTTACACATGAACCTTATTCTACCACAACATCACTTTGTATTTGTTCATACCAGAATTGGAGAATGCCTTTTCGGTACTATGTAAGCCACATTGAGCCTGCAAATAGGTGGGAAAACGTGGGATACAAATGTAACAAATAAATAAATGTATGGTTCATGGTACAGACCATAGCACTGTATGCGGCAGCAAGAGGGATCTTGGTATAGAACCTACAGGCACTGGGGCTGATCAGGTTTGGGAATGCTGAGGAGGTTATTACTCAGGTTTGGGGGGGAGGACAAGAAGATGGCTGCCAGTTCTGTTTACTAAAAAGGAATAATACTCAATATGGTCCTCAGAGGAGATGTCCCTTCAGCCCTTTGATCAGCAAGGCTTCCCAGAACTGCCCAACATGACATCTGGTAAGAAAAGCGAGGAAAATTACCTCCAAAAACTAATCAAAGTAAAAATAAACTTAGCATGGAAGGTCTGTGAAAAAAAAGAGAGGCAAATAAACGAAGGCCTTTCTTTCCTTTTTCATTTCTCGGTTTGGCCCCAGTAAATAGGCTGCCTGATAAATAGAATCATTTATTGCAATCTGAAACCCTACATCCAATTTATCTTTCTAAATAGATTGGCAGCTCCTGAAACCTTTCCCAACTGGATTTGCTTTTCCCTTCTCTCCCCACTGTTTCTTACCCTTGACGGTCTCTAATTAATGTGATGCCTTGGCATAAATAAGATTTAGAAAGAAGCAGCGGTGGCAGGCACTCTGTAAATCACCTCACAAGATTTAATGGCAGAGACCGAGCATGCAGGAAATCAAGAGCAGAGCCAAAGACAGGGCCGGGGCTCTCCAAACTCATTCCACTACCAATAAATCCCCCAACCCCCAAACTCCAAACTTTTGCTTCATTTTCTCATTAAAAAATGGAGACAAGAAAGTGAGAAAAAGGATGTGATGGATGGAATATTTTTGTAAGTCAGACACCATCTGGTGTTTAGGGCCCTTAGTTGTTAAAGTCCATGACAATCTTGGTGGCTTTCACAGGGCATTCTATACCAGATGCCTGAAGCATGTGTACTAGGCCAACAGATTCCCAGGATAGGGTGTGAAGCATGATATGTCAGATACTTCACGGAGTAAAACAGCTCCTTTTGGTGAGACTAGTTTCACTGCATTTATGCACAGAACTCTATGCTGGTGCAGCATAGAGACCAGAGAATGAGGCCTCTGTCCTTGAGTATCAACAGGGCACAAACATATTGCAGATGCAATATTGCTGCCAGGTGATTTGATCAAAGCTAATAGCATCGCTGGGTTTAAAAATCATTTGGATATGTTTCTGGTCCATTTGAACTTGTTAGCTAGGCAGGCACAAGTTTTGCCGCCTTCTGCATCTGGAAATGAGCAACAGGGAAGTGAACTTTGAGATGCTTCTGGGATTGGACACTTGGAGACAGGATGCTAGGTTTAGTGGGCCATCTGCCTGATACAGCCTGGCTGTTCCTTCTGTTCAAAATGCTCAGGGCTCTGGGAGGCTGTAAAGTAACACCTGCCTGCACAAGAACGAATTTTAGGCAAATGCTTTCCTTCTCACTCTCAGCCATGGGGCAATAATCATGAGGAGAAATAAAGAGCAACAAAGACTGATACCTGCATGTGCCCAGGAGTGTATTATACCACCAGGCCAGGGTAATTGTTTAGGGAGGAATCTAGTTTAAGAGAGTAAGTAGCTACCTAACTAGGTGCAATGTTGTAAAGATACATGGAGGGGCATTTTCAAAAGGATGTCCACTTCAGAACATCCCAAACATACGTTCATCTGACATGCATCTTCAAACAGGAAAAATTGACTTATTTCCTGTTTGAAAATACATGTAAGATGTCCAGCATGAACAGCCATTGTATAAACTGGAATGTCCAAATTATGAACTGGGGGGAGGGACGGGGAAACAAGGGACATTAACATCTGTATGGCAGCATTCTTAGAAAATAGCCACACACACACATCCATATAGAGTACAGGGGGCAGCTTAATGGATAATGTAGTGGACTGTAAACTAAGGGACTCGGGTTCAAATCCCTCTTTAACTCTTTTGTTTTAATTATGAGCCCTCCAAGAATAGAAAAATACCTATTGTAGCTGAATGTTCAACAGTTCAATAGCCTTCAGGCTTGCAGGTGGAACTCATTGCCGGAGAAGGTAGTGACGGCAGCTGGCCTCGCTGAGTTTAAAGGGGGTCTGGACAGATTCCTGAAGGAAAAGTCCATTGATCGTTATTAAATTTTGGGTTTTTGCCAGGTTCTTGGGGCTTGGATTGGCTGCTGTCGGAGACAGAGTGCTGGGCTTGATGGACCTTTGGTCTTTTCCCAGCGTGGCAGTGCTTATGTACTTATATATTTAGGTACAGGAGGTATTTTTCTGTTCCTGGAAAGCACACAATTTAAAATAAAAAAATAAAGTTAAAATGGGATTTGATCTTGGGTCCCTTGACTACTCCTCAGATCTGCATACTACTCTGTTTAGAATGCACAGAATATCTGAAGCTGTCACACAGCCTGCTATTCCTTTCCAGTTTCACTGAGGGAAGAGGGAAGGGGACAGCAACCACTGGGGGATTGAAGAGGTGACATGCCTTAATTCCTCCAATGGACAACTACTCAATCAGTGCACCTTTTTGTACCCTAGATGTGACTGAAACAGGTCTAACTAAGGATGGCCTTCTTTTAAACTTGGATGTTTCCTTTCTTTCGGTAATTGCTGTTGGACATCCTGATCTTGAGCCCTCCCTAGTCCTGCCCAAAACACACCCACAGCACTCCTCCTTGCTATTTGGACATTCATAAGTATTACAATACTGGGACAGACCGAAAGGTCCATCAAACCCAGCATCCTGTCTCCAACAGTGGCCAATCCAGGTCACAAGTACCTGGCAAGATCCCCAAAAAAGTACAATATATTTTATGCTGCTTATCCTAGAAATAAGCACTGGATTTTCCCCATCTATTTTAATTATGGTCTATGGACTTTTCCTATAGGAAAACCTTTTTTAAACTCCACTAAGCCAACTGCTTTTACCACATTCTCTGGCAATGAATTCCAGAGTTTAACCACACGTTGAGTGAAGAAACATTTTCTCAGATTCGCCTTAAATTTACTACTTTGTAGCTTCATTTTGTGCCCCCTAATCCTAGTATTTTTGGAAAGAGCAAGCAATTGATTCACGTCCACCCATTCCACTCCATTCATTATTTTATAGACCTCTTGCATATCTAGCCTCAGTCGTCTTCTCTCCAAGCTGAAGAACCCTAGCCACCCCAGCCCTTCCTCATAGGGAAGTCATCCAATCTCCTTTATCATTTTCGTTGCCCTTCTCTGTACATAAGTACATAAGTAGTGCCATACTGGGAAAGACCAAAGGTCCATCTAGCCCAGCATCCTGTCACCGACAGTGGCCAATCCAGGTCAAGGGCACCTGGCACGCTCCCCAAACGTAAAAACATTCCAGACAAGTTATACCTAAAAATGCGGAATTTTTCCAAGTCCATTTAATAGCGGTCTATGGACTTATCCTTTAGGAATCTATCTAACCCCTTTTTAAACTCCGTCAAGCTAACCGCCCGTACCACGTTCTCTGGCAACGAATTCCAGAGTCTAATTACACGTTGTACCTTTTCCAATTCCACTATATCTTTTTTGAGATGCAGTGACCAGAATTGAACACAATATTCGAGGTGCAGTCGCACCATGGAGCAATAGAAAGGCATTATAATGTCCTCATTTTGTTTTCCATTCCTTTCCTAATAATACTTAACGTATAGAAGTGGCCGACATCCAGATCCTGCCCTTGCAAAACTGGGATTTGGATGTTTCAAGCAAATGGACACCTGTTTTGGCATTTTGAGACATTCACATGCTTTGAAAATAAGCACAGTAGGTGCCTCTCTGTCATTATAAAATGCTAACATAAGGGGCAGAAACAGCACCTACATTGCAGGAGTGGATATTTACACCTTGTTCAAGCTTAAGTACGTATGTAAAAATGCAATAGTTGTTACTTTTTAAAAGTACTTAAGGGAAAAATTCCATTACTGGCTTCTGAAGTACTTAAGTAAAAGTAGCAAGTAGCAGGTCCAGAAATCACTTAAGTAAAAGTACAAAAGTACTAAGAAAAAATAAATACCCCAGGATATTCAAAGCTATTTTACCAGTCAGACCTGGCTGCTGGTTGAATTAATAGCATATCGGTGCCTAACTGCGGATATTCATCAGTAAATAACTGGTTATCTCCTACTAAATATGGAGTCCTTTTACTAAGGTACGCTGAAAAATGGCCTGCGGTATTGTAGGCGTGCATTTTGGGCGTACGCAGATCCATTTTTCAGTGTGCCTTTAAAAAAGGCCTTTTTAAAATTTGTGCCGAAAATGGAAGTGCGGCAAAATAAAAATTGGCGCTTGTCCATTTTGGGTCTGAGATCTTAATGCCAGCCGTTGACTCAGTGGTAAGGTCTCATGCGATAACCATGCGGTAATGACCTATGCGCGTCAAATGCCACTTGACGTGTGTAGCTGACACGTGCCAGAAAATAAAAGTATTTTTCAGACACATGTAGTGGACACGCACCAAAAATGAAATTACTGCAAGGGCCACATGGTAAGTCCAAACTGGTGCGCATTGGGCGTGCGTAGGTGCCTACGCAGCTTAGTAAAAGGGCCCTTATCTGTGGTTAGCGGTTAACCACTAACTGACTAGATTGAATGACATGGAGGGGCATAACCGAATGGGGCCGAGTCAACCGTATTGTCGACACAAGATGGCCGGCCATCTTTCATTTCGATAATACGGTCGGGGCTGGCCAAATCTCAACATTTGGTCTGAACTTAGAGGTCGCCGGCATTAGAGATGTCCGCCATTGGCTTTTGCCGATAATGGAAACTAATGGCGGCCATCTCAAACCCGGCCAAATCCAAGCCATTTGGTCATGGGAGGAGCCAGCATTTAGAGTGCAGTGGTCCCCCTCACATGCCAGGACACCAACCAGGCACCCTAGGGGGCACTGCAGTGGACTTCACAAATTGATCCCAGGTGCATAGCTCCCTTACCTTGGGTGCTGAGCCCCCCAAAAACCCATAAACCCACTACCCACAACTGTACAACACTACCATAGCCCTTAAAGGGTAACGGGGGGCACCTACATGTGGTTACAGTGGGTTTTGGGTGGGTTTTGGAGGGCTCGCATTTACCACCACAAGTGTAACAGGTGGGGGGGATGTGCTTGGATCCGCCTGCCTGAAGTGCACTGCACCCACTAAAAACTGCTCCAGGGACCTGCATAGTGCTGTGATGGAGCTGGGTATAACATTTGAGGCTTGCATAGAGGCTGGCACAAAAATGTTTACATTTTTTTGGGATGGGAGGGGGTTGGTGACCACTGGGGGAGTAAGGAGAGGTGATCCCTGATTCCCTCCGGTGGTCATCTGGTCAGTTGGGGCACTTTTTTGAGGCTTGGTCCTAAAAATAAATGGACCAAGTAAAGCCTGCCAAGTGCTCATCAGAGCCGGCCTTCTTTTTTCCATTATCGGCCGAAGCCAGCCATCTCATAACCACGCCCCTGTCCCGCCTTCGGTACCCTGCCGACATGCCCCCTTGAACTTTGGCCGGCCCTTCGACGGAAAGCAGTTGAAGCCGGCCAAAATCGGCTTTTGATTATACCGATTTAGCTGGATTTAGGAGAAGGCTGGCCATCTCCCGATTTGTGTCAGAAGATGGCTGCCCTTCTCCTTCGAAAATAAGCAGGATAGCTGGTTAGGCATGGATATTCAGCGTTTAACTGGTTTTGTTCAGCAGCTAAAATAGGCTGCAGAAATAGCATCTATCTTTAACCACTAAAACATTAACCAGTTAGCACTGAACATCAGCTTAACCGGGTAACCTTTTAGCAGTTAACCCCCCACCCCCCAGATATTCAATGACAGTCACCGAAAACAGCCCAGCATTGAATATCCAGATATAACAGGCAGTGGACAGAAAAAGCAGTGCCTGACTCAGGCTGAATATCGAGCCCTTACTTTTTAATCACAAAGTAAAAAGTATCAGTACGTCTTAGAAAAGGCTCACAAGAATGATGTATAATATCAAATGAAATTGTAATTAACTATATGTATCCAGAATAAAAAAAAAGTTAAGAATTAACAAAAGATGCTGGATGGAAGAGGAGGCTGGTTGATCACGATAGGGATTGCTCAGCATGGTAAGGGGGTGAATCGTGAAGTAATGTGTACTTCCAGTTAAAAATCATGTATACACTATTTTTTTTTAAATTACTTTTTAACATGAGTATTTCTGTACAAAGTAGGAAAGTATACAAGTAAAGTAATTAGTTACAAGTACAAAGTACTGTGTCCCTTTTGTAACTCATTTCAGGTAAAAGTACTTCAAAATGTAACAAAGTACAGTAAGGAAGTATTTTTACTTAATTACAACCCAACCCTACATGTAAATTATTTTGTAATCTATGTATTTACTTGCACACAATGAAGCTACTAAGTAGTAAATTGTTGTGAATTGAGGGGTCCCGAGCCCCCCAAGAAGGCTGGAGTGACCTTAAATCTGACTCCATCTCTAAATAGCACTAGTACTGGGGTAATCAGGGAGTTGTGCATTTCTAAAAGGAATTGCCACTGAGAGAGACGTTAGGTCTAAGGGACCCGCATTAGTCCGCCTCTCAGCACTGGCAAGGAATAGATACCAGCCTTATGACAAACTGGATTTAGGTTACAAGTTATACAATGCCGCGAAAGATAGCCTGATATAGCAAAAGCATTTATACTTACAGCCTTTCATCATTAAGTGAAGCCCACAAATCATCATTTGGAATGAGGAGTTTATTTGCCAAGGTATAAGTCAAATCAGTGATTGACAACAGGCAAGTACAATCAATTAATTATAGGAATTTAATAAGCTGCAAACAGGTGTTAATTATTTGCTAATCTTTTATAATTTCTTTTACCAATTAGAGGTTTTACAAGGGAAAGCAATTAGGTAATTTGTCAATTCTGCTGGACACATTGGTTTCCCTTGGAGAGAGAGTGGCAACCCTTTTCTCTCTAACTTAAACCAGGAAATACCCTGATTTTTATAGGTGCCCTCAGGATATGGATAATATGACAGTAGATATACCTGATTGGATCTATGCTAATGTCATGGTTGTCACTGATTGGCTCATGCTAATGAGTAGCTTCTATCTTGCTACGCCTTTCCTTTCTCACACCATAGCTGACTACAATCCTGCTCACAGGAAAGTCTCCCTCCTCTCTTGGACAGCTAGTTCCCTATTTTCTATGCACCTGGCATGACTCACTCATTTCTCAACTTGTTTTTCTAACTTACATTAGAGAAAATTCCACTTTGTAACAGATATGGGCTTCCATTTTGTGCTGAAATCCTCCATTTTGTTTCCATATCTATTGACCTAACTTTTAGGCCTCAATCCGGGCTACAAACTAGGCCATACTTTTCCAGTAAGCTCCCAGTTATGTCAGCCATCAGATTTCTGACTCAGCCAAGGTCTGTAATGGCCTGAGCTCTATGACAGGGCCCTCCACCATTCCGGTGGGGGGGTCTCTGGCTGTACCATAATTATACATTCCCCACTTGTCACCCCCTCTGGGGAGGGGTGACACAAAGCTCGTCAAGCTTGTCATCATCCATTCCAGAAGGCGGCAAGCTATCAAACGAGGGGGCGAGTTTTGGTCTTACAAATTGCTAGAAGGTATGGTGCAAGAAAGGAAACTTCATTCTCAGGTGATATATTATTTGGGGCTTATGGAATTCCCTTTATATTACCCAAACCAGAGAAACTATTTCTTCACTCAATATACAATTAAACTCTGGTATTCATAAAAGCAGTTAGCTTAGCAGAGTTTAAAAAATGTTTGGATAATTTCCTAAAAAGAAAGTCCACAAGCCTTAAGATAGACTTGGGAAAATCCGCTGCTTATTTCTTGGATAAGCAGCTTAAAATCTGTTTTACTGTATTGGATCTTGCCAGGTCCTTGTGACCTGGATTGGCCTCTGTTGGAAACAGGTTACTGGACTTGATAGACTTTTAGTCTGTCCCAGTACGGCAATGTTTATGTTTTTATGTACTTATTGTCAAAAGCACACATGCTGTGTGACTGCCCTCTCTCACCTGCACTAATAGCAGGAACAAAGCTTGTGGATGATTTCCTTGTACATATTTTACACTGGCAATGTTCAAGAAGAAAATTCACAACATAGTTTGTAAGGGAAAAGTGCCCAGGTAGGGGGTAATTCTTTAAGGAGGATATTTATTTATTTTATTTATTGGGATTTATTAACTGTCTTTATGAAGAGATTCACCCAAGTTGGTGTACAGCAGGTACAGTTTAACATAAAACTTACAATTTTGTTAACAGCATAACAATAGTAAAATAACCAAGAATAAACAAATGAGGTAAACTTGAAAAAAGTAAATTGAAACCTAATAATAGAACTACCATGAAACAGTATTAAAAATACACACATTTAAAAGCAGTGGAATTCAAATACCAGAAATATAATACAATGTTAACATAATACTAATGATACACCTAATAAGCATGCATTAGAACATTCAACTAACATAGATATGATGCTAGAGATTTTCTACAATACGGTTTACCATATAGCTGAGAGACCAAGAGCAGATATATGATGGGAACAAGATATGTGGTACAGAGTCAGTTGGCAAGTTCGTTGTATAGTTAAGCAAGAGATAAGGAATTGATCTAAGTTACAGTGTGTATAACAAGCTAGTCCAGGTGCAGAATGAGTGTATAGTCAGTCAACCTACTAGTAAAGGCATTTAGGCAACAAGAGCATGCATAAATGATTCAAATACTGGCATATTTGCGTGTATGTGTGTCAATATTCCAGCTATGAAACAAAAAAGCAAAAGTGGAGCACACAATTCACTGGTGGAACCAGAGAGAACTTTATTCCCAGTGTAAACAATCTTCGGGGTCCTTTTACTAAGGTGTGCTGAAAAATGGACTGCGGTAGTGTAGGCATGGGTTTTGGGTGCACACAGAATCATTTTTCAGCGCACCTGCAAAAAATGGCTTTTTAAAATTTTTGCCAAAAATGGACGTGTGGCAAAATGAAAATTGCCACATGTCCATTCTGAGTCTGAGACCTTACCATCAGACATTGCCCTAGCGGTAAAGTCTCACGCGGTAACTGGACAGTAATGACCTATGCATGCGCCAAATGCCACTTGGTGCGCGTAGCTGACACGTGCCAGAAAATAAAAAATATTTTGGGGCCGCACAGCGGATGTGTGCCAAAAATGAAATTACTGCAAGGGCCACATAGTAGCTGGGTGGTAACTCAGAACTGGCGCACGTTGGGTGTGCGTAGGCGCTTACGCGGCTTAGTAAAAGGGCCCCTTTATAAGGCCCAGTTCTATAAAATGGTGCCTCAAAGCTATGGCACATAGTTTGAAGATGGGCATACACATGGGTGGAGACTGGGTTGAGAGTGGAAAGGTCGTGTTCCAGGAAATCAGTCTAAAAAGTGAAGGCCAAAGGTTCTTAAAGTTCTTTATTCTCCAACAATTCTCCAATGTGCATACAATCTTGACCCATCAAAAGCATAAAAATTCTTGACCCTACACAGGCTGTGTTTTTGGCATAAACGGTCTTCCTCAAGGGTCTTCCACGGACGCTTGAAGGGAAAAAATAGATTGGAGAGTAGTGCTCCTAGCATCAAACAGTTAAACTCTGGTGCGCAGAGAAAATCAAAACAAAGTGTGAACTTTGCAGGATGCCAAGCATTGAATACTAGCATAAGTTGGCAGTTATGAGCCAACATTTAGGCACAGCTGCGTTCGCCATGTCAATGGCTGGTGTAAATGACTGTGACTAAATTTTGCAGTTGTGCATGTAATCATCAGTATTCTAGAATCTTAGTGCATAAGTGCTGGACACCCTCATGACCTGATCATGCCTCTCCCTTGTACACACCCTCCTTGCAATTACGGGCTAGAGCATTTGCATGCTAAGGGCCCAATATTCAAAATGATTTAAATGGCCAAGGGTGACCCCTGGCCATGTAAATTACTTGTCTGGTGTGAAACAGCAATATTCAGTGGCATGTAGCTAGATAGTGCTGCTGAATATTACCTCTTAATGGCCTACCCTAACTGGTGAGGTTAGGGGTGGGCCAAGTGTGGAGTTTGGGCAGAGCAGCCATATAACCAGATAGGGGTGATATTCAGCCCACTAACCAGCTAGGAACTGACATAAAGTTAGGACACAAAAGGCTGTCCTAACCTTACGTGGTGAAGATAATTGGGCACTGGTCTGAATATCAACCAGTGCCCGGTTACCTTCCAGGTAGCATATCCAGAAGTCCTCCCATCCTGATCTTCTCTCCCAATGCCCTGGAATGATAACAGTCCCCCCCCCCCCCCAGCCTGATTCCCCTCCTACCCATGCTCCAAAGATACAGAAAGGTAATCCGGGCACCCACACCCGCTGGACCCCTCCCCCGGGGCCTACCTTCCAGAATTCCTAGTGGTCCTGTGATAAATGGGCAGGAATGATGTTCATTCACTTCTGCTCACATCTGAGGTGGCAACAAAATGGCTGCCCTGACCCCTAGCTGTAGCCTCACAGTACTTCAAGTACAATGGTACCTGAAGTACTGGAGGCCACTAGGGGTCACCGCAACCATTTTTTTGGTACCTCAGACATGGGCAGGAGTGAATAGGCATCATGTCTTCCCATTTACCACTAAACCACCAGCGATTCTGCAAGGTAGGCCCAGGGAGAGGGGTCCAGTGGGTGTGGGGGCCAGGACTTACCTTCCTGATTCTTCAGAAGTGGGTGGGAGGGGGAATTGGGCTGGAGATATTGTTGCCATTCCAGGGTGGTGGAAGGAGGGATTGAGATCAGGATCTGGGCAAGCTTGTTTTATGCTGGTTCCAACTGAATATTTTATGCTGAATGTTTTATGCTGGTTCACACTTCAGGCACAGGCAGCTCCTTGTGACTCTGGGCAAGTCACTTAACCCTTCATTGCCCCATGTAAGCCGCATTGAGCCTGCCATGAGTGGGAAAGTGCGGGGTACAAATGTAACAAAAAAAAAAAATATCAGCTGGGACCTGCATAAACTCCAGCGTCCAGGGCCCTGTGAATTAGTCCCAGATATTCAGTTGCAATGCCCGGACATGACCCAACACTGAATATTTGGGGCTAATTTAGCCAGTGACTGTCAGCATTTTTAAAAAATGCTGACTTCCGCCACCTGAATATCGGCCAGTAAGTTTCTAGAATAATGAGTACAGTAAGTGCAGTTAGGCACATAACTGCAAAACAGTGCCAATTAGCTTCAATTAACTCCAATAATCACCAACAATTGGTTGTTAGTCCCAATTAGTGCCTAATTTACCAATTAATTTATACATGCAACTGGCAGAATTCTGTAACCTACACTGCAATTTTGCATGAGGGGGCAAGTGTCTAAAATAGAAGCCACCATCTTCCATGTTTCAACACATATCATCTGCCATCCTGCTTACACTCTGCCTTCAGCTTCACTGGTATGTCTTCTCCAGTCAGCCAGGAATACAGGTGCATTATCAGACCCTACTCTTTATTTTGCCTCTGTACCTCCAAACTTTGCTCTTCTCTGATCTAGAAGACCAGCTCCTCTCTCACCTTTGACCCTTGCTGATCTTTCCTTTGAGCATGTTTCAAAAAGTGTCTTGATCATTGCAACAGTCTTCCCTACTCTGACTTTCGACCTATACAAACCCCCAAAGAGCCTGGCCCAAAGAGCTTTTGATAGCTGCTGCATCATTTACATGCATATCTGCTTCTTACATCTCTCCACTGACTTCCAGTCATAGCTCATTGTCTCTTTGAAATACATCTGCTTTCAACATATTCATAATTTGGCTCTGCTCTCTGTCCAGTACCATTTCTCACTACTCTCCTGCCTACAATCTCTGTTTCTGTAATCAGCTATTCCTTGTTTTACTTTACATTAAACAGGTTCTTTCACATCTTATTTCTGCATCTTGTTTAGTCTTCCAGCCCCCCTCTGGAATTGGCTGTCCACTAGTACTCATAACTCTTTACTCCTCAGACATAAAACCCACTTCTGTAACCCTTGCCTTCAATTCCTGCTTAACGTTACATCAGCTATGTACTGTTGTCTACCTCCTGTGTGGACCAGAGGTTTGCAAGATGTTCTGAAGAGTGACATTAAATAAATACCAAGGTAAATTAATAAAGTTGCGCTTTCGTCCTTGTCTTTGTGCATCACTTAGTACTTCAAGACATTTAGTCACTCAGGTTAGATCAGCTACATAATGTTCTCATAAATACTCATAAGAAGAGTCTCCTCAGGGCTGAGTAAGGGTATAACATTCTCTGTATCAGGAGGACAGAAATTAAGGGGAAAAGAAGAGCATCATTGCAACCCAGATACACAAGATAACACTGAGAAGGGAACGGGAGGAACTGCTATTGCATTCTGGGTATAGAAGAGATCAATAAATGAAAATGAGAAATAAAACTAGGGGCTGGGAGTGGAAAGAGGTTTTCTTGCACTGTAAATAGAGTGGGGGGGGGACCCATTAAAGTAAAGAAAGGAACAAACCTCCTCGTCCCTCACTGTCTGCAGGTTTCACCTGGATTGGGCGATTCATCTGGAAAATAAAAAACAGAGGAAAATATTATGATTAGAGTTTGACTATAAGGGATGGTTATTCAAAGATGGCAGTCCATTGTTTGATTTTTTTTTCTCTAATTCAGAATCATTGCCATATGCCTGTATCTATTTGGATTCAGAATACTCTTATCTGGGACAACAAGTTACCTGGAATGACTATTCCATCAGTCTTCTCTGCACCACCCGGCAACTAATTACCATTTAGGAGCAAGCAGGCAATGTCACAATGTCAGAGCCATTGGACTGTGATTTGGAGGTCTTGCCACTTCCCTTTTTAGTCCATCTCTCTTTTCTTTGTAATTCAACCACTGCAGCATTCACCAGGAAAACAGGACAAGGCTTGCCAGCAGAGCTGAGGAGTAGATGTATGTGCCGGGAATCAGCTCTGGTTTATCTGTCTGACTTTGTGGGTCATTAATCTGACCACAGTCTGCTGTCTTTTTTGACATCATAGCTATTCGCAAACATCCAACTCTTGCCTGTGATAACACCAGCATGAATACTTTTCTAGTTAACGTAGTCTTTATATATCTTATCAGAACCTAAAGCAAGTGAGTCATGTAATGATGATATAGTTAGGCCTGAAATGTATTTTTTATATTTAGCTTGCACCTTTTCAGTAATAGCTGTAGGTGAGCTACACTCAGGTATACTAAGTATTTCCGTACCCCCAGATTACATTCAAAGAGGCCTGTTTATTAAACTGCGGTAAGTTTTGTAGTTACCACACCTTAAGTGCAAAACTTAAGTGTAATAAGTGCAAAGCTCAGGTGATAAATGGAGGGGGTATGGTCAGCATCTTCCCTGCATTTACTGCACAGGGCTGGAGCTTACTGCAGCAGCCCACATTACATATATTAGCAGATATCACAAATACACCTGCGCTACCTACTGATGCATGTAATATGGGATCCAGTGCTTCCCTATATGATATTTAACAAAAAAAACACTTGATGGCCATGGAATCTTCCAATCTGATCCTACTCCTGAAGCTGTAACCCATCATCCCCTGATCTCCAATCATGTCTCCCTCCTCAATCAGGCACCCTATCCTTAAGATCAGTACCATCTCATCCGATCCCTCAATCACCCCGATCCAATTGCCCCTGAGTCAAGAACGCCCCTGCCCCTTGGGATGGTGTTAAGTGCAGCTGCATGATCAGCAGTTGTGACAGCAATGAGCTTATTTTCGAAAGAGATTGCCGGCTATCTGCCGACACAAATCGGGAGATGGCCGGCGATCTCCTCATCCTGGCCAAATCGGTATAATCGAAAGCTGAATTTGGCTGGTGCCAACTGCTTTTCGTTGTGGAGCCGACCAACCTTCAAGGGAGGGTACAGAAGGTGGGGTGGGGGTGGAGTGTGAGTGGGACGGGGGCGTGGTTATGAGATGGCCGGCTTCACCTTATAATGGAAAAAAGATGGCCGACTCGAACGAGCATTTCGCCGGCTGGACTTGGTCCAATTATTTTTAGGACCAAGTCACAAAAAAGTGCCCCAATTGACCAGATGACCACTGGAGGGAAGTGGGGATCACCTCAACTTACTCCCCCAGTGGTCACCAACCCCCTCCCACCCAAAAACAAATAATTAAAAAAAAACATTTTTTGCCAGCCTGTATGCCAGCCTGAAATGTCATACCCAGTTCCATGACAGTAGTATGCAGGTCCCTGGAGCAGTTTTTAGTGGGTGCACTGCACTTCAGGCAAGTGGACCCAGGCCCATCCCCCCCAAAACCCCCCAAAACCCACTGTACCCACATGTAGGTGCCCCCTTCACCCCTTAGGGCTATGGTAATGGTGCAGAGTTGTGGGGAGTGGGTTTTGGGGGGGGGGGATGTGGGGGCTCAGTACCCAAGGTAAGGGAGCTATGCACCTGGGACCAATTTTTTTTTTAATTTTTAGAAGTGCCCCCTAAGGTGCCCGGTTTGTGTCCTGGCATGTCAGGGGGGCCAGTGCACTACAAATGCTGGCTCCTCCCACAACCAACTGAGTTGGATTTTGCCAGGTTTGAGATGGCCGGGCCCGGTTTCCATTATGGCTGAAAATTGGAGCCGGCCATCTCTTCTCAACCCGGTGATCAATTTAGCCGGCCCCAACCGCATTTCGAAAATACAGTTGGCTCCACCCCCTTGCAGAACTGGCCCCGAAGATGGCCGGCCATCTATTTGGCCAGCGCCGTTCAATTATGCCCCTCCAAGTGTGCAGTATCATCCCACATGCTAGCCATTTCCATCTTCATGTTAAAGGCTACCTGGCACTAACACTCATGCTAGGTGCTTAGCTTAGCTTAAAAAACAGGCCCCTAACTTTGTACCTGAGGCAATCGAGGGTGAAGTGACTTGAACAAGTTCACAAATTTTACTTTAAGATGGGAACTCTGGCATTCTCAGTTCTCAGCCTGCTGCTCTAACCTCTAGGACACTCCTCAACACTTATAGAGAAGTTTATAAAAGATACTCAATATGTGTAGTAAGCTACATACATACATATTGGTGTTGGGTCCTGTTGCACATTCAGTAGAACTCTCATATAGGACCAAATAAACAGGGCATCATATAAAACAAGCAGCATGAAGGAACTCAGAACCATCTATTACAATATCATAGAAATAGTTAACTTTGTAAAGCCTGCCTGGGATTTGTGGCACTTAACTACAGCCCAGAGATCCCCAAACTTGTCCTACTGAACCCACAGCCAGTTGGGTATTCGGGATATTCAAAATGAATATGCAAGAGTACTGCACTCTACTCAGCATCACCCATTGGTGATCCCTACAATCCAAGATACTAAACTGATATCCACATGCAACTGGATTTTGGCAGGGAGCCCCACCACCACTGAATAGGCCACTGCTTGATTTGATATTTGCACTAAACTAACCTTTCTTGGGAATTTGAAGACTGCCTGTTTAATCAGATCTCTTTAGATTGAGCCAGAGTTAAATGTTCCAACTGGCTGCAAGCCTGTGGTGATGCTAGCCTGTTTTGATTGATTACTTGTCTTTTGGCTCTGGCTGGGAGGTTTGATTGCTATGTGGGTACAATTTTATTTTGTTGTAGGGATTGTTTATTTTTTGTTTATTGCTTTTATTGCTGTATGCACTTAATTGTTTTATTGTCTGCTTTTATGGTTATATGATTTGTTTTGAAAATGGAATATAAATGCCCACTTAAAGTAAATGTGAAAGATTTCCATATGCTCATTTCACTGTGGATATCCCGAAAACCTGACTGACTGTGGTGTCAGTGGGACAGATTTGGAAAGTGCGGCTCCAGCCTCTTTTTTCTGTACTTCTAATTTTTGCTTAAACAAACACGAAATATCATATTCACTGTCATCTCCAGAGGATTTATCTCAGAATCAGAGTTATGCTATAGCTCAGCAATCAAATAAAAAAAACTTGGGGTGGAGAAATTCCTGAAATATATTATTTTTCCAGGAAGTAACCACAGAAAACATGTTTCTTTAGATCTGTAAATCTTAATTCGATTTCCTTTCCTTTTAGTTAGGATGCATCTTTAAATAACAACTGACTTTCCCATGTCCCACCGATGGTGTACCTGGCTGCATCTCCAAGCTTTAAAAGCTAATTTGATTTATGGCTCTTGCAGCAGCTGGAACTTGTGCTATAATGATGAGGGTGTGTGATAGATATGAAGAATAATCAACTTACATTACACCACGTGGCTGGAATTCCAGGCATTAGGAGCTACAAATGTAAATATACAAATGAATCCACTTCTTCAAGCAGTATGCACAGATAGTTGGAGGAATAGTCATTCTGAACATCCTGAAAACCTGACTTGTGTACCACCAATGAGGATTGAGTTGACAACCCCCACACATGAAGGGCAGTTCTATAACTGGGCACCCACATTTATTCATCACTTACACATGTAAATGTACAGAATACCAGCGTTATGAGGGCAAGTGTATACTTACATGTATAAGTAGCAGCAGTGCAACTAAAGAGGGAAGTTCTCAAAGTGAGCTACCATTAAAATGAGTTATTTTTCCACACATTGTGCTATTTAGCACAGGGTCCCATCTTATGCAATGAGAACCTGTGCTCAAATAGCACAACTTGTGGTAAAATAGCCCATCTTAACAGTAGCCCACATTAATAACTTCCTCCTTTAATGTGAAGAGTTTCAGTGTCTGGTAACCCGAGCTGATATTGTGACTTCATAATGCCTCATTCCACCAATGCCTAAGAGTCAACCTTATCAGTGATGTCACAATGGCTTGTTTGTCCTATACTTGTCTCACTTTTATTACATATAGCAGTGATTTTGATTTTTAGAGACATTTCTTTTTTCTTTAATTAAGGGGTGAAGTTATCAACCTGGGCTACCATTAAGATAGATTACTTTACTGTTAGCCCCAGTTATTAGTAACTAGGTCTCATTGCAAAAAATGGGACCTGTGCTAAAATAGCATGACTTGTGGTAAAAAAAAAAAAACTGCCTTAATGGTAGCTCACATTAATAACCCCCCCCCCCCCTTAGTGTTATTGTTAAGGGTGTGCATAAGTAGCATAGCATGAAACTGTAAGGATACGTTCACATGGGTGTGGTACAGTAGGGGCATGGATGGTGCTGCCACTTATGTGTGCAACTTACAGAATACAGTAGGTTACATAAGCCCCTGTTGTATTTATTCACCTGCTGTTACACCAGGTCTATAGCTGGCTGTGTAAATATGGGCTTGTAAATGTAAGGCATGCCAATGCTAGGTTACACTAATATTCTAGAATAGAATCTGACTGCCCAAATGCCATTATACAATAGGCTTTGACTGCGTGGTATTGAGGGGGTGCCCACCTAAAGAACTGATCCCTGGGAGTCCTTTTGGGGGTGAATGCATTTTTCTCTTTAATAGAAGATTTAACCTACTGAGAGTTCAGTTCCCTGCATCAGTTTGTATGTAATATGCTGATATCAACACTGAACCGATATACTCATATCACCCCTCTTCTCAGGTCACTTCACTGGCTTCCAATCAGATACCGCATACAGTTCAAGCTTCTCCTTCTTACCTACAAATGCACTCAGTCTACAGCCCCTCATTACCTCTCTACCCTCATTTCCCCTTATGTTCCCGCCCGTAACCTCCGCTCACAGGACAAATCCCTCCTCTCAGTACCCTTCTCCACCACCGCCAACTCCAGGCTCCGCTCATTCTGCCTCGCCTCACCCTATGCTTGGAATAAACTTCCTGAGCCCTTACGCCAAGCCCCCTCCCTACCCATCTTCAAATCCTTGCTCAAAGCCCACCTCTTCAATGTTGCTTTCGGCACCTAACCTTTATACCTTTCAGGAAATCTAGACTGCCCCAATTTGACTGCCCCTACTTGACTGACTGTACATTTGTCCATTAGATTGTAAGCTCTTTGAGCAGGGACTGTCCTTCTATGTTAAATTGTACAGCGCTGCGTAACCCTAGTAGCGCTTTAGAAATGTCAAGTAGTAGTAGTAGTAAAAAAAAAAAAAACAACTGTGGCAAAGGTATACTTACAGTGGGGGAAATAAGTATTTGATCCCTTGCTGATTTTGTAAGTTTGCCCACTGACAAAGACATGAGCAGCCCATAATTGAAGGGTAGGTTATTGGTAACAGTGAGAGATAGCACATCACAAATTAAATCCGGAAAATCACATTGTGGAAAGTATATGAATTTATTTGCATTCTGCAGAGGGAAATAAGTATTTAATCCCTCTGGCAAACAAGACCTAATACTTGGTGGCAAAACCCTTGTTGGCAAGCACAGCGGTCAGACGTCTTCTGTAGTTGATGATGAGGTTTGCACACATGTCAGGAGGAATTTTGGTCCACTCCTCTTTGCAGATCATCTCTAAATCATTAAGAGTTCTGGGCTGTCGCTTGGCAACTCGCAGCTTCAGCTCCCTCCATAAGTTTTCAATGGGATTAAGGTCTGGTGACTGGCTAGGCCACTCCATGACCCTAATGTGCTTCTTCCTGAGCCACTCCTTTGTTGCCTTGGCTGTATGTTTTGGGTCATTGTCGTGCTGGAAGACCCAGCCACGACCCATTTTTAAGGCCCTGGCGGAGGGAAGGAGGTTGTCACTCAGAATTGTACGGTACATGGCCCCATCCATTCTCCCATTGATGCGGTGAAGTAGTCCTGTGCCCTTAGCAGAGAAACACCCCCAAAACATAACATTTCCACCTCCATGCTTGACAGTGGGGACGGTGTTCTTTGGGTCATAGGCAGCATTTCTCTTCCTCCAAACACGGCGAGTTGAGTTCATGCCAAAAAGCTCAATTTTTGTCTCATCTGACCACAGCACCTTCTCCCAATCACTCTTGGCATCATCCAGGTGTTCACTGGCAAACTTCAGACGGGCCGTCACATGTGCCTTCCGGAGCAGGGGGACCTTGCGGGCACTGCAGGATTGCAATCCGTTATGTCGTAATGTGTTACCAATGGTTTTCGTGGTGACATGGTCCCAGCTGCCTTGAGATCATTGACAAGTTCCCCCCTTGTAGTTGTAGGCTGATTTCTAACCTTCCTCATGATCAAGGATACCCCACGAGGTGAGATTTTGCGTGGAGCCCCAGATCTTTGTCGATTGACAGTCATTTTGTACTTCTTCCATTTTCTTACTATGGCACCAACAGTTGTCTCCTTCTCGCCCAGCGTCTTACTGATGGTTTTGTAGCCCATTCCAGCCTTGTGCAGGTGTATGATCTTGTCCCTGACATCCTTAGACAGCTCCTTGCTCTTGGCCATTTTGTAGAGGTTAGAGTCTGACTGATTCACTGAGTCTGTGGACAGGTGTCTTTCATACAGGTGACCATTGCCGACAGCTGTCTGTCATGCAGGTAACGAGTTGATTTGGAGCATCTACCTGGTCTGTAGGGGCCAGATCTCTTACTGGTTGGTGGGGGATCAAATACTTATTTCCCTCTGCAGAATGCAAATAAATTCATATACTTTCCACAATGTGATTTTCCGGATTTAATTTGTGATGTGCTATCTCTCACTGTTACCAATAACCTACCCTTCAATTATGGGCTGCTCATGTCTTTGTCAGTGGGCAAACTTACAAAATCAGCAAGGGATCAAATACTTATTTCCCCCACTGTATATAATATATCAAAATCCAAACAAAGGTGACCCTAAAAGATGTAGAAAAAATGTTAATATGTGGAAAAAATGTCATATATCAAGCCACACAGAACTGAATAACAGAATTCAGATAATGTGGGATACACGTATCAAAATAAATGAAAAATATACAATAAAGAATTAATTAATACATCTATAAACTTTTGTTGGAATGAAAATAGAAGACATCCCAATGTGAGTGTTTCAAAAGTTTGGTTGGCTATTTTGAGGGACACTCTTGTATTAACTTTCAAAACTTGCCATACAATTACAAACATCTGGGAACAAAAAATATTGTCTTTGAATAAAATTGCTCCATTTAGTACCATTTAAATCCTAAACATAGTTGTCAGTGGGAAGAGCTTATAAGTTGAATCACACTGGGCTCTTTGCGATAAGCTTTACAATACCTCAATACACAACATTTTTTCAATTAATACTTTTTCAATGAATCAAAACATTTCTTAAATACTTTGATGATTATTAAAATGTTTTGACTTTGTTATTTTAATGTTTTGTTTACAAACTGTAGCAGACTGCCAACATGCTATGTCAGTGCAGTTGCAGAAAGAACATTCTGGGTCTCTCCTCTAGATATACAGGTGCCAATCAAACTACAACAGTAGGAGGTATATTCAGAGTCTGATACAATAAAAATTCTACCATGAGCATTTGGAGGGAAATATAAAATCCTTGGAGGGGGGGGGGGGGGGGGGGAGGATTGGAAAAGACGGAATTTATCAATGTGGGATACTGTTAAGTTGGGTTATTTTATTGCTAACCCAGGTTATTAGGAACTAAATCTTATTGAATAAAATGGGCCCCTTTGTAAAATAGCACTAGTTCTGGTAAAATAACTCATATTAATGGTAGCCCACATTGATACCCCCCCAGTACAAAGGAGGAGCCAGATATTCCGCCCCCAGTGGGCTTGCATCTAAGAAGGATGAAGAGGAGCAGTAGGTGGGGAACACTGCTTAGGGCCCACCAGAACCTTAGATCCCTATTCCAGGGACCAAAGGAGAAGAAAGGAGGAGTAACACAGCACAGGGGCTGCCATCGTGTTAATTACCTATTTCCTGGAGCCTTAAGAAGCAGATTAAAGTGTTTCCCACTTGCATTGAAGTACTCAGAGAGGTCGTCAGTCTGATGCAAAGCTGTTCCTCTGAGGCACAGAATGCCCTAAGACATAAGGCGTGGTCACAGGGACACTGGCTCTAAACCTTAGTCAAAGAAGAACAAGGCTAGAAGCTGTAGACACCAATAAGTCCCAATCAGGGAAGGGATTGAAAGTGAAAGCAGTGGAATCAGTGAGTGCGAGCTTCCTTATCTGTTCACAAGGCAAGCTTACAATACTCAGGGAACACAACATCTAAAGGAGAGTTAACTACAAACACATTGGAATAAGAGCACAGTAGACATTATCAAGCTACATTAGGGCAATAACCCAGGGCCGCCGAGATACTAAGCCGGGCCCGGGGCAAGGTCGCCCTCCTTCCAACGCCCTCAGCACCCCCCGCCACCGCTGCAGTCCCCGGTCTCACCTGCCTGCCCTCGGCTCCATCAGCCACCGGGCCCCCTACATTAAAATCGGAAGTGCCTCAGCTCCATTTGGAAAGGCAGATCGCCTCCCTTCGGGCCTTCCCTCACTGTGTCCCGCCCTCATCTGATGTAATTTCCGGTTTCCACGAGGGCAGGACACAGGGAGGGCCCGAAGGGAGGCAACCTGCCTTTCCAAACGGAGCTGAGGCGCTGCTGATTTTAATGCAGGGGGCCCAGTGGCGGACGGAGCCAAGGGCAGGCAGGTGAGGCCGGGGACTGCAGAGCCGGCAGCCTGACCCCGGCGCCAGGCCCCCTTGGAGGCCCGGGGAATTTTGTCCTCCCTGCCCCCCTCTCAGCGGCCCTGTAATAACCTGCAATATTTGCACCTTAACATGACATAAAAGGGCACTAATGCAGATTGTCTTGCCCTAATGTAGTGCTATGTAAGTCATCATGAGCAACATATAATGCAGGTAAAGCAGCTCATTACTATGGAAATGCTATATTGTGGCTTGTGGGTGCACTGGATACACACCCTAAGCTTTAATGTAGCCTGTAAAATGAACCCAGCTAAATACCCAGGAGCATCAGCTTTCTAAGTCATGGTCTGATACCCCCAGCCACTATATAAAGGAGCTGGCATTGGCTGAGTAAATGTTTGCCATAGCAACCCCCCCCCCCCACACACACACACAAAAGCTGAGTGCCCCTTGCTGGCACCTCCCTCAATAAGCCCTCCCCAAAGTAAGTCCTGAACTATTACCCCCCCAATCTGACTATCTCCCCCCAATGGTGGTTCCTAGCATGAAAGCTCCCAGCCTGAAACCCTCCAACTCTTTCCTTCTACTCTCCAAAAGCCCCCCTCCCCCCGCCAGCCTACCATTTTTAAATTGGTGGTCAGTGGTCTGGGCAAGGGCAATGCCTAGTCACTCCTGCCCTCTCTGGCACTGTAATCCATACTCCTGGCCTGATGGAATCATGCTGCATTTAAGGTGGCTCAAGGGCAGCATTACTCCTTTATCACAGCAACCTGTGGTACAGAGATACTGTAGGATGGTGATTCCCCTGGTAAATCAAGGTACAGTAAATGCTCAGCTTTTACTGCACCTTTAATAACTGCTCAACAATCCATCTCATGTAACCGAATCATCCCAGCTGAGAGGAAAGGGATACACAGACTTTAATACAGTATCATAAGGAGCAAGGAGTTACACTTTACCATCTTTGCAATGCAACCTATGTGAAAGATATTGAAGGCGAGGAAGTGAAGCTGCACCATGGAGACATTTCAATATTTCTCTAATGAAGTATTTTGATCAATGCTGCAGCCAATTTACCTTAATCCTATGAACAATTTGCTTTTTACTTTTCTTTATTCTTATACTGTACTATTTGTACAGGGACATTTTATCTTAAAGCCAGTATGGTCTCCAGTGATCCTTTTTGCCTGTTATTGTTCTACTGTTCCTAACTCTTTTAGCTATTTACTATAGTGAACTCACTAACTGGATGTGAACTATTTTACAGTCTGTGTACTGTGAGTTAAAACTGAGAAGGCTAAGGAGTACATTTGGCCATAGACACCATAAATTGATTACATACCTGCCTCAGGGTGACCTCAGCTCTACCCAAAGATTTCTGATATATAAAATATTCTTCACATATTAAAACATTTTAAAATGTTTGGGGGGTTTTGATAGCTTTCTATCAAACATATCAAACATTTCCTTCAGTGGGGTGTGGCAATAGATATAACGACAATAGATTATTCTGTTCATTGACTTGCTGATGACAAGTAATTATGTATTTATGAAGATTAAGCATGGTAACATATTGGTTAATATTCAGCCAGCGGTGGTTAGGGTTTTTAGAAATATTGACTGCCACGGGCAGAATTAGCTCAGATATTCAATACCGGACCATGTATGGAAACCGCTATTGAATATCTAGGGCTATGACTGCATGTGATGGCTGCCAAGTAATGCGAGACTACTGTTAGAGGTTGTGGTGGCAATTTTGAGGCTGGAGTCATGACGGCCAGGAACGAGTGGCATCACTCTTGCCCATAGGACATTCTAGAACACCGGCACCTGTATAATTGTTTTTTAAAGGTTCCCCCTGGACTTCCTTCCGCCTCCCGACAATGCTCCCTCCTTCCCTCTCCCTTCCCAAGCCAGAACACTCCGCCCCCTGGAACTTCCACAACCATCCAGGTAGATCCACCCACATTTAGCTCCCCAATATTCAGTGCCTGTGACCGGACATGGCTTGGCACTCAATATTGGGCGCTAATTTATCCGGCAATGTGTTTAAAAAATGCTGACCATTGCTGGCTGAATACTGGGGGTGGGTGTTCGGAGGAGGGGGGATTGAGATCAAGGAATCCCCTCAGGCTGCAAGCCAGAAGTTAACCGGGGATTGGCTGATATTCAGACCGATTCCCAGTTAACTCGGCAACTAAATTTAGGGCAGCCATTTTGCTGTTCTAACTTTAGCCCTTACTTAACTGGGTAGAGGTCTGAGTATCACCATTAAATGTCAGATCCATCGAAGCTCCGCCCACGGACCATTTCAGCACTAACCAGACAGCACAGGGGTGGTTAGTGCTGATGTTCAGAGGCACTGTCTGGTTAAGTACCACTGAATTTCAGCAGATAGGCGGGTACAGGAGGAGGCTCTACTGCTCATTTAAATCACTTTGAATATTGGGCCCATAGTAGATGACTGCAGATAAAGACCAATTGGCCCATCCAGTGGGCCAAGTGTTTCTTGTCTATACTGCTAGCTGGTATATGATTATTTTCTATGGCTTTATTTTGGAAGTATCCCCATGCAACATGAACTATTGAAACACAATTAATTTACTTTCCTTACGGGTTACCTTCCTTATATGTTTGTTATAAGCAAATTCTGACCAGTTCGTTTTGTTATTAGGCTGTGTATGCTTGATACTCCTTATCAAAGGAACTGAGGAGCCGATATTCAGACTATGGGAGGTAGCCAGGCTGCCTCCTGCGATTGGCACTGAACCCAGATATTCAATGTCGGTTCATTTCTGTTGACTGCCATTGAACATCTGGGTATATTTTGCTCATTTTCAACTGAATCGGCCAAGTCGATATTCAGCACTGGCCAGTTAAGTTGAAACTTGCCAAAGATAGGTCTGCTAGTTCAGTGGCCTAATTTGGCTGCCAAACTTAGCTGGCAGTGTGCTGAATATCGGTGAATAACTGGTTATATCGTGAGATATAACTGGCTATCCTCTAAGTGCAAACCAACAACATTCAATGGGAGATGGTGGGTTAGCACATAATCACTGCCATACTGGGAAAAGATCAAGGGTCTATCAAGCCCAGTATCCTGTGTCCGACAGCGACCAATCCAGGCTTCAAGAACCCGGCAACCCTCCCCCCCCCCCCCAATATTTTTTAAAATAATGTTCAATGGACTTTTTCTTCAGGAATCTGTCCAAACCCCCCTTAAACTCCGTAAGGCCAGCTGCTCTCACTACATTGTCTGGCAACGAGTTCCAGAGTCCAACTACACGCTGAGTAAAGAAAAACCTTTCGCCTATTTGTTTTAAATCTACCATTTAGCCAGCTGTTCCTAGCCGGTTAAATGGTTTTAAATATCAGCTGGTGAGATTTATCTTTCTTTTCAAAGGCAGCTGAAAACATATCTGCTTAAAAAGTATTTATTGTAATTTATTTTGTCTTTTCTATAAGATTGTATCTCATCTGATTGTAATCTTCTTTGAATCTTATTTGGAACTGATGGACTATAAATGACACTTTACATTACATAAGCTAGTATTCTGTAAAGCATACACCACGCAGAGCGCTCATTACAAAATTCACGCTTAGGAGGGATCATCCCAATGCCTAACTTAGGCTACTATTTATTGAATTTAGCCTTTCGCCACTTACATGTGCCATTATAGAAAAGTGATTAGGCCCTCTGGGGCCCTTTTACAAAGGTGCGCTGAAAAATGGCCTGCGGTAGTCTAGATGCATGTTTTGAGCGTGCGCAGAATCATTTTTCAGCGCACCTGTAAAAAAAATGCCTTTTCAAGTTTTTGACAGAAATCCACGTGCGGCAAAATGATAATTGCCATGCATCCATTTATGGGTCTGAAACCTTACTGCCAGCCATTGACCTAGTGGTAAGGTCTCATACGGTAACCGGGTGGTAATGGTCTATGCACATAAAATGCCGATTACTGCCCGCAAGCCAGAAAATAAAAATATTTTCCGGGGACGCGCGTCAAAAATGAAATTACTGCAAGGGCCATGAGATAGCCGGGTGGTAACTCAAAATTGATGCGCGTTGGGTGCACTTAGTAAAAAGGCCCCTCTGCTGGCACTTTTTTTGGTAAGTGACACACATGTTTGTGACAGTATTCTGTTCATTCATATGTGCAAGGGGCATGTAAGTGAAGACACCCACTTATAGAGCTGCCTTTCACATAGCTCAGTGTATCTAAGCATTTTGTATATCATTTCTATTCTATTCTATTCTAGTAATTATATCCCGCTTATATCTACCCAGGCATCAAAGCGAGTACACAGCAAATCCCTAAGGATAAGTAACTTGCCCTTAAGAAAGAAGCAAAATTCAAAATTTAATAATTAAAATCATAAAATTTACTAAAAAGAAAGGTCTTTAAACCTTTATGAACTTGAAGATAATTACATAAAAGCCTAGGGCCCTGTTTACTAAGCCACGTTAGAGGCGTATTAGTGTTTTTAGCACACACTAAGCATTAGCGTGCACTAACCATGTACATAAGTACATAAGCACTGCCATACTGGGAAAAGACCAAGGGTCCATCAAGCCCAGCATCCTGTCTCCGACAGCGGCCAATTCAGGCTTCAAGAACCCGGCAAAACCCACAAAAAAAAAATGAATAATGTTCAATGGACTTTTCCCTTAGGAATCTGTTCAAACCCCCTTTAAATTCCATAAGGCCAGCTGCTGTCACTACATTCTCCGGCAACGAGTTCCAGAGTTCCTATGGCATCTACTTGCTTAGCACGCACTAATCTTTAGCATGGGCTAAAAACACTAGTGCACCTTAGCAAACAGGGCCCCTAATTTGCAAAGGTGCCATAATCCATATCTTACTAGAGATAAGAGAAAGATGTTATATGAAATCGCTTTAGTTTAATATTCTTAACCAACGGAAATCCCAATTAAAGTGTAGAACTAAAACGAGAACTCAGTCTTAAGGAAGAAAAAGTTAACAATTTAGTAAGAGATAATGGACAATTTTATATGCCCAACATGCTACGTTAAATTCCACCTGGGCTACAATGGGCAACCAATACAATTTACTCAATAACTTTTTCATCTATAAATTAATTTAGCTGCAGTTCTGAAGAAGTTGGAATTTACATAAAAAATGTATGTTGTAAACCAGCATATAGAACATAATCAACTTGAGTCAAAATCAATGCCTGCACCAGGACCCAAAAATCCTCATGAAAAAAATAATGACCTCACCGTTCTTGATTGCTGTAATTTATTAAAAAAAAACAACAAAAAACAAAAAAACCTCTTCCTCCTCAAATAAGATTTCCGGATATTAATTTTTCAGAAACATAGTAAGAGTAAAGGGTCAGCCTGGCTGTTCAAGGTATCTGGGTTTGATTCCTGGGTTCTGCTCCTCAGTCTGACCAGGGAAGGACATACTGCACAGGCAACATTCACAGGGGAGGGAGTCTCCGTCTACAGCAAAACTTGGTTATGAGCCTTTGGATGTGTGCGTAGTGAGTCCAGAAGGGAGCTGTGGTCTGTGGCCCTGATGAAGGCCTGTCGAGTAGGCTGGGATAGATGGGAAGGGTGAGGTCATAAAAGATGAAAACCTCATGTAGCCTAACACAGACTTATTTGGATTGAGCTGGAAGCCCAAGGGAGCTGCAGGAAACTATCAAACCAAATTAACAAGACAAATTGGATGGTGAATTATGGAGATGTCAATTACAGAACATATTGGTAATGGGATGGATTTCAGCTAAGAAAGTTAACATTAAAAAGTGGGCAGCTTTCCAGTGTATTAAGAAGCCTTTCCTGTTCTCATTGCCCAGTTGCAGCCTTGCATATACTGTACGATCCTCCAGAGCAGAATTAATATAATGGGCATCTAATGGTAATCTGCCCCCGATACTGAGCCCACCGCAGTCAGCAAATTTAAAGGCACTGACTGCTGTGGGCTGAATCTGTGCTGCCTAGTCAGTGGCCTGAAGGCAGCTTCTAAAGATACAGCAAGGCAGGCCTTTGAAATCCAAGAGCATGCACGAGTTTAAGGACTACTGCATCCTGACCCCTCAGATGAGGTAGGCCTTGAGCAATCAAGCCTGTTTGTGGATTGTCAAAGGCCTCCCCCTCCATGCCTAATCTGCATAATGGTATTTCAGTCCTGGGAAAAAGTGGGTTGAGGGCCACAGTGCAGAACAAGTATGTTGCAACATTTGTATTTTTCTATACAGTACTGCTTGTGTCCAAAGCATTTTAGAGATAGGTTACAGATTGGTATTGAAACAGTAGTGGTGCATTTATATGCTCTTGGAAATAACCTTTAAAATAGTTTGATGTGGCACAATATTTTAGCATTATAAAAACCATAAAACATTGCAACCTACAGAGCTGTTGAATTTATAGGTCACTCAAAATGGCCCCTGTGAGTAAGCACACGCCACAATGGTTTTTGCTTGTATATAGTAAGGAACACAGAAATGAAAGCCATTTGGAATGGCCTGACAGAGGAGGTGCAAGGATGCTCAAGTTCAGGAATGAAAACGCTTCACTGTGCTTCCTCGGAAGGGAATGGAGCCCACTCTTTCCACAAGAGCATGTAATGATACTTGTGTCCCACAAGTGGCAAAAGACAGATGAAGATCCTGTCTGCTTATTGTATATCACGTTATTATCATATGCTACTGGGGAGGGTGCTCTGCATCTCAAGGCAAGGGGAAGACATCTTGATGTTGAAATTAGCAAGTTAAATACTGTTAGCTCTGCTTTTAGTTTTAACATATATTGCTTCAAGACTGCATCATATTTACCTGTCTCTATGTGGTTGGCATGATGGCAATTTGCCAACCAGTGTTTAATTATGAATGACTATAACCTGCACAGAGTGGACGATGCGGCTCTGGATGCCTAGTACAATAGACTGGATGGACCGAGCAGACCTTTATCTGCTGTCATTTAGTGTTACTGGCTACTCGATCATTTTCAGTAAATATCAGAATGTTTCATGCCAGTGTTTTTGCTGTGAAACCTAACTTTGAAAAAAACAATGTCCCAACATCAAAAAGTTCACTTATTTCACATTAAGACGGTACCAATAAGGGGATATTTAGCTGACACGTTTGTCTTGCTCCCATTTGCAAGGGAGAGCACTAAGAATCTAAGTGTAACTTTCGGGAGGGGGGAGCAGTCATAGGTTTGTATTCAGTTATTGGGGGGGGGGGGGGGTATAAGAATGTGTAAAGTATATGGATGTCTTTGGGGAGCACTCAGGTTGTGGGCTGTGCTTCAGGTTCGATATCACTCAGGTGGGGCCCAATTTGGGAGTGGGTAATTCAGTTAAACAAAGATGTGTGGTGAATATTATAGGTGACTGTCCTTGTGCTATGCAACATTAAGAACCTTTTCTTGGGTTTTGATATCTGAAGTTGTACCTGTAATATCGTTCTCTTGATACCAATTTATTTTATTAATAAAAAACGGTTGAAACATAAGATGGCACCAATAAGCAACTCTTCCCTTTTGTAACAGGCAGTGTTACAAAAAGAGTTGCTTGTTTAGTGGTGCTGTGTTAATGTGAAAGCGAACTTGGCATTACTTTTAAAATACTGTAAACTGCTTGGATCCTCTTTCTGGGGAGCAAGGCAGTATACAAGCTTGAAATAGAAATGCTTAGTGTCTTTCACCTGGTGCATAAGTAGCACATTAGGGGCCCCTTTTACTAAGCTACATAGGCGCCTACGCATGTACAACATGCATCAATTTGGAACGACCTCCCGGCTACTGCGTGGCCCGAGCGATAATTTCATTTTTTACGCGGGCCCGCTATGCGAGTCCGAAAATATTTTTTATTTTCTAATGCGTGGCGCTAACCGGGCGGCAATCGGCATTGTGCTGACGATTACCACCCGGTTAACGTGTGAGACCTTACCGCTAAGTCAATGTGTGCCAATTTTTATTTTGCCACACATCCATTTTTGACAAAAAAAAAAACAACAATAGGCCATTTTTACTGTGTCGAAAGGGCACGCCTACACTAGCACAGGCCATTTTTCAGTGCACCTTAGTAAAAGGACCCCTAGATCTGTTGATTGTTCTGCTAAACAGGGACCACCACATGCAGATATATGCTAAATTATTGGAAGTTTAAATTATTAGATATTGTCATTTCAAGTTCCTTGTTCTATAGCAAATGGATTTTCTTGACCTGGTGTAGTAACCTTCTGTTGTAGAGACTTTACCCCGACACTGGAGATGTTTCAGGATTTTTGCTAGAGATCTGCAGATTTTCTGAGGCCTCTGATGCACTTAGAGTGATCTACTGGTAGGGTTAGCTTTTTCAGCTTTAGCCAGACAAGGAAGCTGCTTAGGGTGCTGGCCTCTTGGAGGCAAGGATAGGTCCAGACAGCTGCGCAAACACTAGCACTTTTAATCACTTTCAGGTGATATTTGGGAGGATGTAACTGGGTAGGAAGGATCCTCCCCAGTAAAATCCCACTGACTGGCTCTGCCACTGATATTCAGTGGCACTTAAGTGGACAGTGCCTTACAGACTGCCGCAGTACCAGCTGTTTACCTGTAATTCTTTAAACGGGACACACAGTTACACATGCAATTGTGTGTGTAGGCTATACAATAGTGTCATTTATACACATCACTTTGGGTTCCTTTAACCCTGCAGTAGTGTGGGTGTGTCTTTTTACCGTGGCTGCCAACAAGGCATTTTTTAATGGGTCGGGAAATGGGTGCGCACAAAATTAAAACTAACGCGCGCCTATTTACAGCCTGAGCGGTAAGGGCTCACAAGCTACTCGTGCGGTAACCGTGCAGCCACTCCACAGTAGAAAATAGAAAAATATTTTCTAACGTGGGATTCGGTGTGCGACAAACTCGGAATTACCTCCACGTGCACATGCTACCCGCATGTTAGCCCTACTGCGGCGTTATAAGAGGGCCCCTTAAGTTCAATCACAGCGGGAGCACATTTCAATCTTGCTCTTGTCTTATGGAATCAACTCCCAAATTATATTCTTTTTGAAGAAAAGTTTAAGAAATGTAGGGGTCCTTTTACTAAGCTGCGGTAAAAGGGGGCCTACGTCAGCGTGTGTTTTTGACGCTTGCTGAGGCTCCCTTTTACTGCAGCGAGTAGAAGGCTGTCTTTTTTTTTTAAAAAAGAAATGGCCATGTAGTAAGTGAACCACTTACCACACGGCCATTTCAGGGGGGAGCACTTACCGTCACCCACTGAGATGGTGGTAAGGGCTCCTGTGCTAACTGGACAACGCGCAGCACTGCCTGATTACTGCCGGATAAACACAGGCAGTACAAAAATAGTAGGCTTACTGCTGCTTAGTAAAAGGGCCCCTTAAAATGTTATTGAAGACTTTTTTAAATTTATTTAAGGAGGCTTTTATCTTGGATATCAAAGAACGAATTGCCTTCAAAATCTGCACAATGGTTCACAAAATCATCTATGGTGATGCCCCGGCTTACATGACAGACCTGATTGACCTACCAACTAGAAATACTTCAAAATCATCACGAACGTACCTAAACCTGCACTACCCAAGCTGCAAAGGACTCAAATACAAATCAACGTACGCATCCAGTTTTTCCTACATAAGCACGCAACTGTGGAACGCACTCCCAAAAGCCGTGAAAACCACGTACGACCACCTACACTTCAGGAGAACACTAAAAACCTATTTGTTCAAACAGGCATATCCTACCAACCCAACATAAATGCTTGACTGCTACAACTCATCATAACCAGAATACAGCATGGACACACAACACAACTCCTCCATGCATGATGCCACTATTTGGCTACACCACAAGAACTTTACCCTATCGCACGTGGCAATACCACATGCACTTTATCTATCTCTACATCACTATGTATTTGTTTACACCGGAGTCTGCAATCGCATCTCCAGCAATATGTAAGCCACATTGAGCCTGCAAATAGTTGGGAAAATATGGGATACAAATGTAATAAATAATAAATAAATAAATAAATATTTGTTATGAGTGTTCAGTGTACTAGTGTCTCTGAGGATGGTAATTCTCTGCTAGAAGAAAGATACTGAACTGTTTGCTGCAACAGTATGGAGTTCTTTTTTTTTTCTTTTTCTTTTTTACTTTATTGTATTGCGAACTGCTTGGGTCTTCTAAGTTAAACGGTATGCTAAATTTTTAATAAACATAAACATTTGCCCTTGATCAGCACTTAATTGGTGATAACTTATTATGCATTATTCTTTGTTATGTATCCTGCACTGTTTATTGTAAGCCACATTGAATTCAAATTTGTTTGGGATAATGTGGGATATAAATGTCATAAATAAATAAATACATAACTATCAATAATTGGTCTTAACTATAATTAATTGGCATGATTTGCATTTACATACTTGAGTTATGACCTTACTCTAGATGTGCGTCTGTAAATTGTCTGGTGTGAAAATGCCTAAGGGGTGTTCACATGGGAGGGGCATGGGCAGGTTGTAGGTGTTCTGACTATTCTTGCAAGCACTTTGTAGAATTATGTGCCCAAGATGCCACATTTCGAGCACGCATCTACAGCTGCCATAGACATAGCTAAGTGGGTCGTACCTAAATATTAGCATATAAATACCAAATTATACCAAAGTATTCTTTAATGACAATTACATGCCATTTAGGGGTAGATTCTATATATGGCACCTGAAAACTCCACGCGGAATAAATTTCTGCATAAGCATATGTTTACTTATTTTTTGTTTTAATTTATTTGGCAGTCTACACCCTAAATCACAGATGATACCTTCATAAGACATTGCAATCTGATTTACTATGTAGAAATATGACGATGTGCTATTACAGAATTATTGAGGAAAAAGTGCTTCTGGGGTGATGATTATTGAATTTAATTATCAAAATCTTGGGAAAGGTGTAGCCCATGGGTCCAAAAGTTAACGTGGAGAAGAAGGCAGAGGAGGAACATAGTTGAAGTTCTGCAAATACTCTTCCACAACTTCTATCCACTGGTGCTGTAATCCTGAGGGTTCTGAACCAATTATAGTGAATCAGAGCCACCGAGGGGGGGGGGGGGGGCAGGGGATGAAAGATTCCCCTGGGCATGGCCTCCAAGGGGGCCCCGGCACATGGGTCTGTCTCTCTCCTGCTCCTGATGGGACCCAGGTGATCATGTTAACGTGATTATCTGAGTCCCGGCTGGAGCAGAAAAGGGATAGACCCTGGTGCCAGACTCCCCTTAGAGGCTGGGGAGGAGCAGACACAAAATTCTAAATTGGGGACCCTGGTTTGGCTGGTGGGGGTCCTCAAGCCTGCCAGCAGAAGCCTCCCTCCAGCACTGTTCTCCGTCGCATTGCCTGCCCTCCCTGCTTCTCCTTAAATTTCGCATGCTTGGTTTTGATGAAATTGAGCATGTGTGATGTGAGGAGAAGCAGCCGCAGGGCAGGCAATGTGGTGGAGAACAGCGCTGGAGGAAGGATTCTGCTGGTGGGGCTTGGGGACCCCCATCAGCCAAGGTATGTGGAGTTGTGGTGGGGGGGCAGGGAGGTGAGGCAAAATGTGCCCCCTCCCCACTTTGGGTCCCCCAATCTGGTCTGGCTATGTGGCATCCTGGAGGGGAGGCAGCAGCGGCAGTTCTGCCCCGGGCCTGGCTCAGTCTCTCAGCGGCCCTGCAGGGAGCTCAGGAGGGAAATGCTTTTGTAGCCAAACGCTGGCCACTTCAAAAGTAGAGAATGGCTCTCCCAGATATACACATTCAGTTTTTCCTACATTAGCACACAACTATCATCACATCATCTATGGTGAAGCCCCTGCATGCATGGACACCCTAATCAACTTGCCACCAAGGAACTCCCACAGATCCTCACGAACGTACTTAAACCTCCATTACCCAGCATATAATGGACTTAAATACAAAAGCACCTATGCATCAACTTTCTCCTACTCTAGCGCTTATCTCTGGAATGAACTGCCTAAACTGGTGAAACTTATTACTGATCACCCTACTTTCAAAAAGCGCCTCAAGACCTTTCTATTTGGCAAAGCGTATGCATCACTCCCGCCAGGCATCTCTACCTTCTGATCTGTCTTACCCCGGTGTCACATTACTCACCACTGCTCTTTCTCTTTTACTTTACCTGGCTTTGCCTTTTCCCCATTATACTTCTAGGACATTAATTGTTTGACCCCTGACATGCTGTGTTTTTATGTAGATTGTTGTAAGCCACATTGGGCCTGCCCATGGGTGGGAAATTGTGGGATATAAATGCTGTAAATAAATAAATAAATAAACAAACAAACAAACTGTGGAACGCATTACCACAAGCCTTGAAAACTACGTACGATCACCTAAACTTCTGGAAAACACTAAAACCCAAACTGTTTAAAAAGGCATACCCTGCCGATCCAACATAAATGCCTGATATCTGCAACACAACAAAACTAAAGTATGTAATGGACATAACACAACTCTTCCGTTATACGATACCCTAGTGTGGCTGTGCCACATGAACTTTATCTTACCACAGCATCACTTTGTATTTGTTCACACCGGAGTCTGCAAACACCTCTCCGGTACTATGTAAGCCACATTGAGCCTACGAATAGGTGGGAAAATGTGGGATACAAATGTAATAAATAAATAGGAGAATGGCGCCCTCCTCCTCCCCCTTGCAACCATCATAGTGAAAGACCCCTGCAAGCTGCATGCCTAACATGTGAAGTCATCTCACTCCCATTCTAGCTCTGCGAATACACTCAGTATTATGATTTTCTGGTGTGACAATCAACCAGCCATCAACTCATTTATTTTATTTATTTTAATTTCATTTTTCATGCTTGTACCCCACAATTATCTAAAAAACTAGTTTCAGTTCCATTACTAGAATCATTGCAGATTGGAACACTGACTTTCAAAATTCCCAGGGCTAGAGTTCATTTGTGACCCACTGAGTGAAACAAAGTGGAGTATGTGAATTATTTATAACAAATATAGAGGGATATCAACTGCATAATCCTGCCAAATTTCAGCCTTGGGTACGGACTAATTACATATTTAAAAAATGATAAATGTTTAACAATAATCAAGTATTTAACCCCAGAAATCACATACCCCACTTTAGGTACCAGCCCCATTCTACTGATCCTATAGCACATAAAACTTTCAAAAATAAAAGTTGTCCCTCCAAACTTTTATGACCTTTATCTCTGTTATTTATAACCCCACTTTGGGTACCTTTTTGCTCAGCAAGTCATGTTTTTGTCTACTTCCAAGCAAACAAGTTTTATGTTGCAAATTTCCTATGGATAATGGGGAGAGCAGTAAAAGGGTTAAGAAGTGGGAGTGATGCCAGGCTCAGAGCAGTGCTCTAAAGTGTTCCTAGTCCTAGAAATATTTCATTGCTTAAATTTCAATTTGCAATATGTGGACATTAAAAGTGAAATGATTAGAAGTATCCTAATCAGCTCTTAGGCTGGTAAGTGACAGATGTTAATCTAATGAAGCAATTAAAGGTAATGAGCTCACTGTCCCTCACCCTAGTATATCCATCTGTGGTTCACAACTTTATAGACAGGTCTCAGTGTGTATAGGGAACATCTATGGAACTTCATCATTGTTTGATTTCATTTATAAAAGATGATTCTGCCAGCGGTGCTGCTATTATTGGCCATTGCTGGCACCTGGAGTTGGGAATGTGAAAGAGAAGGGCAGAATTCTTCTAACTTCTGCTGTCACTGTGGTAGAGGGGAGCTCAATCTCAGATCTTGACTATGAGTAAGCCTGCCACCTGTCAGTGCAACATGAGTAACAGCCTGCAGATCCAGGATATAGTTCCACTCCACCACTCAGTGTGTGACTTTAAGCAAATCACAGAATCTTCCTGTGCTCCAGCTTCAATCCCAAACTCTTTAGCACAGTGGCTTGAAAACAATGGGCTTGAGTTGCTTTCATCCTGTATTAGGCAGAGGCCAGATTCAATCATTCCAGTTCCACCCATGCCTCATACAGATAGCACACATAAAAGGTAATTCTATAAGCTGGTGTTATGTTGGGCAAGAGTAGTGGGAACTAAGCCCAGTGCCGGAGAGACCTCTTCGGTCTGTGTCCCACTAATGGCAAAAGACAGATAAAGATTTATTTATTTATTGCATTTGTATCCTACATTTTCCCACCTCTTTGCAGGCTCAATGTGGCTTACAATACATAATGATCAGTGGAAATATAATAGAAAATAGACATTTAGTGTTATAGAAGGATCTTGGGCAATATGATAAAAGGAAAAAAAAACGTAATCGTAGTGTATCAAGAAGGATTTGGGGTAACATGATAATGATGAAACATGATATTAGTATAGCAAGAAAATATTATAAGACAGTTCTGTATGTATGTGGAGGAGCTGTGTGTATTCACATTGGTTGATCTTTGTGGTATGCCTTGTTGAAGAGATGGGTCTTCAGTAGTTTGTGGAAGTTCATTAATTTGTAGATCATTTTTAAGTTGCGCGGCAGTGCGTTCCAAAATTGTGTGCTCAAGCAAGTAAAGTTTGACGAGTGTATTAATTTGTATTTTAGACCTTTGCAGTTAGGGAAGTGCAGATCAAGGAATTTGCGGGATGATCTTTTGGCATTTCTGGGTGGCAGGTCTATCAGGTCTGACATGTAGGCTGGTGCATCTCCGTGAATGATTTTGTGAACTAGGGAGCAAATTTGGCAACTCCAGTACTGAACAACTAAGACCAGTGCTGGACAGACTTAAACAGCCTGTGTCCTGCAAAAGACAGATGAAGATTCAGCAATTCCAGTTTTGTATATCACTTTAAGAACGTTAGAACATAAGAACATAAACATTGCCATACTGGGACAGACTGAAGGCCCATCAAGCCCAGTATACTGTTTCCAATAATGGCCAATCCGGGTCCAAGTACCTGGCAAGGTCCCAAAAGAGTAAAACAGATTTTATGCTGCTTATCCTGGAAATAAGTGGTAGACCAAGACCATCCTAACAATGGCTTATGGACTTTCCTTTAGGAAGTGTTTCAACCTTTTTTTTAAACTCTACTAAGCTAACTGGAGTGGCCTCGTGGTTAGAGCACCGGTCTTGAAATCCAGAGGTGGAGGTTCAAATTCCACTGCTGCTCTTTGTGATCTTGGGCAAGTCACTTAACCCTCCGTTGCTTCAGGTACAAAATTAGATTGTGAGTCCTCCTGGGACAGAGAAATATCCAGTGTACCTGAATGTAACTCACCTTGAGCTACTACTGAAAAAAGTGTGAGCAAAATTCAAATAAATAACTGCTTTTACCACATTCTCTAGCAATGAATTCCAAATTTAATTACACATTTCATGAAGAAATATTTTCTTATATTATCATATGATGCAAGTGAGGGTGCTGTACAACTCAAGGGGGAGGAGAAAACATCTTATATAGCAATTTAAATAATGTTAGCAATAATTTCATTCTAACATATATTGTCCCAATAAAGTTTTTTTTTAAAAGTTTTTTGGAGCATCTCACCCCTGATCCTGGCTTGATCTCTTGAAACTGTGTTTCCACTTGCTTCTCTCTTGTGTTGAACTTTTGTGGAAATTTTTGGACCTTTTATTTCTACGATAGAGCATGGGTGTGTCATGGGCATGTCGCCAAGTGGCAAACATGACTTGTAGAATACTATCAGTTGTGCACCTTGCATGTTCTAATTGTGGGGTCCTTTTACTAAGGCACGTGGTATGCCCTTAGTATGCCCATTCCATACCTATGGCCAAGCCCCTTTTGGCAACGTACACTAGAACTTACACACACCACTTTACAGAATACGCCTAGCAAGTTGTGCATGTAAATTCTAATTTATGTCAATTAGTATCAATAATTGCTTGTTAAGTGGCAATTATCAGCGCTGATTGGTTTATTAAGCAATTAAATTGTGCATAAATGCAGAATACGACTGGAATTTGCACGTGCAATTTCGGTCATGCTATATATATATATATATATATATATATATATATATAGAATCCAGGGGATAGCACCTAAATGCTATAGTGTGCAACTCATCAAGGGGCGTGGCCATGGGTGGGTCAGGGGCGTGGCTTACAGTTGCTATATTCTCTAGGTTTAACTTAACTCCAATTAACTTACTATAAATTAAGATCCAAGGACAATAATTATTTGTTACTGTCTCTTGCCTTTTTGCTGTTTAATTGTTATGTTATATTTTATTCTCAAATTGTATAATTATTCTTGCACTGTAACCTTACTACAGATCTTATGTAAGCCACTTTGAGCCTGCGATCAGTGGGAAAATGTGGGATATAAATGTAGTAATAAATAAATAAATAAATGTAAGTGATGGAATAAGCGAACGGCTCTCAACTTGAGGTGCCAGCATTTACAGCAGCCTTTGATATGAGGTAAGTGCTTCTGCCTAAAGTTCAGTTTGCGCAAGCTAGTTACACTCTATTCTATAATGACAATTTCACATTCAATTGCCATTATAGAATTGGTCAATATTCAATGCAATTTAAGTGACTAGAAACAGCTCCTGGGTGATTAAGTTGCTTGTTCGGGGCTAACTGGTTATTTTCAGCAACACTTAACCGGTAAGTGCCATTGAAAATAACCAGTTAGTGCCAAACTCATAAACAGCTATATACGGGGACATTCTGGGGGCGAAGTCAGTATTTGGCTGGTTAAGTGTTGATATTCAGCACTTAACCAGCCAGGGCAACTGCATAAATAGGACCGCATAAAAGTCAGTCCTATCTTTATGCAGTACATAAGTATTGCCACACTGAGGTAGACCAAAGGTCCATCAAGCCCAGCATCCTGTTTCCAACAGTGGCCAATCCAGGTCACAAATACCTGGCAAGATCCTAAAAAAGTTCAATACATTTTATGCTGCTTATCCCAGAAATAAGCAGTAAATTTTCCCCAAATCATTTTAATAATGGTCTATGGACTTTTCCTTTAGGAAGCTGTCCAAACCTTTTTAAAACCCCGCTAAACTAACCGCCTTTACCACATTCTTTGGCAACGAATTCCAGAGTTTAATTACACATTGAGTGAAGAAAGATTTTCTCTGATTCGTTTTAAATTTAGTACTTTGTAGGTTCATTGCATGCCTAGTCCTAGTATTTTTGTAAAGAGTAAACAAACAATTCACGTCTACCTGTTCCACTCCACGCCATGGCCAGTTAAGTGCTGAATATTGCACTTAACCAGCTATGTGTGTTAGCCAGCTCCGCAAACCCAGAAATTGGCCAGGCATTAAATTTCTGGGTTTAGCACCTGCAGCGGCCAACAAAATGCTGATCACCGCTGGCTGAATATCAGGCCTCATAAGGGGTAATTCTTTACAAGTTGTCTAAAGTTTAAGTGCCAAGATGCTGTGCACTAAGGACAAATTCTATATCAGTAATTACTTATGTAATTGCTGTTATAGATTTTACTAGTGCAAGTCTGCATTTCCACACATATTCCCAGCAATTCATTAACATTAACTTGATTACATAAGTACATAAGTACATAAGTACGTAAGTATTGCCATACTGGGAAAGACCAAAGGTCCATCAAGCCCAGCATCCTGTTTCCAACAGTGGCCAATCCAGATTACAAATACTAGTTGAATTAAATGTTGAATTAAATTCTATGGTGTTTGTTTATAGAAAGAAAAACATATGCAGACCATTATGTGAATGTTGCTTCAGATATTTCATACTGCTTTTCACACTTTAAGGGGATGGCATAGGTTAGAGCATGTGCACAAGGATACAGAGCTTGCCATCTCTAGGACTGGAGGGCTCAGGGGATGGTACAGTGATACAGAGCTCATCACCTCTAGAACCAGAAGGCTCAGGGATTGGGCACAGTGATACAAAGTCCGTTAGCTCTAGCACTTAGAGGGCTCAAGGGATGGGCACAGTGATACAAAGCTCATCACCTCTAGGACATGGAGGGCTCGGGGATGGATACTGTGATACTAAACCTATCATATCTAGCACTTGGAGGACTCAGGCATGGGGACAGTGATACAGAACCTGCCATCTCTAGGACTGGAGGACTCAGGGATGGATACTGTGATACTAAACCTATCATATCTAGCACTTGGAGGACTCAGGCATGGGGACAGTGATACAGAACCTGTCATCTCTAGGACTGGAGGACTCAGGGATGGATACTGTGATACTAAACCTATCATATCTAGCACTTGGAGGACTCAGGCATGGGGACAGTGACACAGAACCTGTCATCTCTAGGACTGGAGGGCTCAGGGAGCAGAACACAAGGATACAGGCACATATTTTTCTATATAGAATGAGCTCCAAATAGGCACCCTTTATAGAATTACCCTTCTGAAGGTTAATCTGTTGCTTGCCTGCATGCCTAGTTGAATCTGACAAGAAATTTCCGAGCCAGGACTATTGCTCAATCTTGAGTTTGCTTGCTCCTCAGTGACTAGAGTGACACTGTTTCTTGTTGCAGAGGCCATTGGTTTTTTGGGGCAGATGCCAGGGCTGTCTGGAAATTTTCTTTTTTGCAGCAGGAGCCAAGTACTACAAGAGAACGTTACAGTGTATGTGTGAGCTGCAAAAGAGGACTTGGCACCCGTGAGGGTGCAACACAAAGGAATCTTTCTCCCATGGTGCAGTCTTGCTGAGAGTTTCATAGGGACTAAAGGGGAGCCTGATTTTCAGCATCACAGCTGGAAAACAATAGTATCCCTACCCCATTCTCTCTATCTAAAAAAAAGAAAAGAACAGAATGAGATGAGATGCAATTAATTCAAACAGCATATATTTAGGGCGTCAGCTTTTCCACAGGCAGGAACTGGACAGCAGCAGGAACAGGCCAGGAGTGGGGAGGTGTCTTCTGTGAACCCAAGGAACAAGGGGTGAGGGTGGGATGTCTGCTATAAAAATCTCTTTGTGTGAAAGACAGTGGCAGTCTTAGCATTGGTGTTGTTTGTGTGTTAATTTGGGTCTCGATGCTCAAAACTCCAGCGCTATACAGGACAGTGCTGCAAAAATCGTCCTAATGCTCAAGGCTAATAGTATGCAAATCATTTGTGCACTTTTAGCGTTGGGCATTAGGAAGTTAAGAGGGAGGATGGTGCCTGGCACATGCACACAAAGCTCCTCCACCCCCCTAAGAAAGTATCCTCACGTAACTCCCCTAGTAACCTTGCTGTCATCGGTGCAAGGTGTAGAGCAGCGGGGGCCAAAACAATATCCTCCAAGGACTGCGCACTCTCTTTATTAATTTCTGATTCCGCTCAGCCTTGGCTGCCTGGAGCCAGTTCATTTTCTGCAAGGACCACGCAATCATGAGTTACCCATATGACAAGTAAATGACACTCATCAGTGATCCTGCAAGTGATTTTCTTGTGTACTCCCCAAGCTGCTTTTCTACTTCTTGAAAGAGTCTGAAAGGATAATAGGGAAGAGGGACCTGCATGCAATTATATGATGTGATGTGCCTGTTAGTTACCCTAACACCAATTTCGAGGTTTCCAGTGGTAAGGGCACCCTTGTTCAGGGCACTGACCTTTAGAGGGAATAGGAAATTATCTTATTTAAATCCCTTTAACTACATTAACATGCTATTTGCACTGATCTGAGGCGAGCTCATTATATCCCACGCTGAGGGCCTCTGAGCATTGAGCGCTAGTAAATATGGGCACTAATCTGGCGCTAATGGCCTCCAACATCCACATTTGCTTCTGAGCATCAGGGCATTAGTGCTGCCCTGCATAGGAGACAACTTTTCAAAATTATTGGGGGTGCTAAGCCCAATGGAAATAACCCCTCCTTGGACACATACAAGAAATTTTCTCAATATTGGGGGTGCTCAAGCACCCACAGCACTCACAGAGTCGGCTCCTATGCTGCCCTGTGCATGAGTGGAGAAGTGGCCTAGTGGTTAATGCACAGGTCTTGCAATCCAGAGGTGGCAGGTTGAAATCCCTCTGCTGCTCCTTGTGATTTTGGGCAAATCACTTAACCCTCTGTTGCCTCAGGTGCAAACTTAGACTGTGAGCCCTCCTGGGACAGAGAAATATCCAGTGTACCTGAATGTAACTCACCTTGAGATACTTCTGAAAAGGTGTGAACAAAATCCAAATTTAAAAAAAAATGAGCAGAACCAGGTTTGTAAACTTTTTTTCTGCTGATCCTGAGCTGAATACCTGAGGTCTGTGGGGAGGGAGTGGAGATCAGTGCAACTGCTACTTGCGCTGCTGGCTATATATAGTAACAATAGTGGCTCAGTTCCTTACACCTGAAACTGTAGTCGTGCTGAAGGAGAGATGAGGAGAAAAAAACAAAACTCTAGGCAACTTGAACACCTATCCCCAGTATTCAGCTGGCAGCTCTTTTGCTGTCTGCTGCCGGTGTTAAACCTGAATATTCAATGACGGGCCATTTCCAGTGACCAGTATTGAATATTTGGGGGTTTTTAACCACGCAAAAGATAACCAGTTATGCCAATATTTAGTGCTAACCGGTTAACTTTTTAGTGGTTAAAAATATGATAGCTATTTATGTGGTGCTATTTGACTGCAAAACGTATCTGGTTAGGTGCTGAACATCGGCGTCTAACCAGATAAGCTGCGTAATATAGCCAGTTATGGTCTAGACACTAACCAGCAATATTCAGTGGAGATAACCAGATATCTCCTGCTGAATATTAGCGGTTAGGCGCCAATATGCAATTTAACCGGTCAGTGGCCATGTCTGGCTGGTTAAATAATTTAGAATATTGGGGAGGGGTGGGGCTAGGTTTCTTTCTTTTCAGTTGCTATAGGCACTCAAATTTAGCTGAGTACTTCTATCAACTTTTAAAATTTAGGTCACTGAGTCAGTACCTTTACTTTGGCTGGTTTATTCTGCCAGAGTCTCTAGCTGGGGTATGGGCAGCTACTAGAAAGGGACTCCCAGAAGCGTAGCTAGGTTGTGACGCCAGGGGGAGCAGAGAGGTGTACACGTACACCGCATAGGCACACACACGCACTGCGTAGCTGCGACGGACTGCCTGAAAAATAGGCGCCATCGCTGTCTGAAGTCAGTTTGGGGGAGCGGTCGCTCCCCTGGCACCCCACCTAGCTACGCCTCTGGGGACTCCCAAGGCTTGAATAGGCAAGAGCAAGATGAGAATTAGGATTGCTCAACATAAGTACATCCCAAAAGGGCATCCAATACAAAAGAGGAAATAAGCAAAGTGCTTGACTAGAAGCTAGAATCATGAAGCATCAGGAAGTAATAATGCAGGACTGGAAAAGGAAAAAAGACCAAAGCAGTAAAACAAGATTCAACAGTGAACAAACCCAAAAGTGGGGCAAAAATACTCAATCATGTCCTGGGCCAATCAGGCAACAGGACTAAGATTCCTAGAAATTCAAGACACGTCTAGGAAAGGGTTGAATACAGCCAGATTCCCAGGAGGCAGACTAGCTCCTCATAAAAGACAGGAACCCTCCTGCCCAAGGAGCACTAGTATGAGGCTGGTGCATGCCTGACAACTATTAATGAATCTGGAAAAATTTATTTATTAACAACATGGAAAAAACAGATCCTGTTGTTCGAAACAATATGGAAAATGTAATTTGCATCCCTATAAATCTGTAGTCATTACGCCCAGTCTGCAAACCTCTCATGCATATGCATTAGAATTATCTTGACCTGTTGGTGGCCCTCAAGGACTGAGAGTGAAACCAAGTCTATAAACTGTCAGGAAAGTTACTTCTCTTACTAATTATAGCCATATCCAGTGGATCACTCACTGCCCAGTACTGTCTTTGCTGTGCAATTGTTTGTAACATGCAAGAGCAACAATGTTAAATCTTAATTCTTCCTTTGATGAGAAAATTAGCACTGATTTCATTTTTCCTTGAAGTTAATAAAATGGTTTCTCCATGTTCTTGTTCACACTACATGAGTGCAACAACAACAATGTCCTTTGGTACATTTTTAATGCCTTACAAATGAGCTCATATTGTACAGCTCCCAACTTAGTAGTATAGAACAGGAGTCTTTACAATGAACACTGCTGTTTCCAGGATCAACCAGGAGAAAAATCTGATAGGCAGAGATTTAGCTTCATGGTTTTTGTTTCCCCCCTCTCTCTCCCTCCAACCCCCTCCCCCAAACAGCAACAACCCCCTCCCCTTAGATCTAGCTTCATTGTAAAGCTCAGAGTCTAGCTGTAGCTCATACTGACCTTAAGTGTGGCCCCAGACTCCTCTCCCAATACATACTCTCCCCTTATCTTCTCTGGAGTCTTACAGCTGGCACTATCTCAATACAGCTCCTTTCTACTTACACCACACAGCTCTAAGTGTGCTGCCTAAATTCCTGTACTATTCTAGCGAGGCTGAGAGAGTTCTCACTGTCAGTATCTCTCTCTATCCATTTCCCTCATTCCCATCTTCTCTTACTCTCGGTATCTCTCCTTAACTGTCTCTCTTCTTCACTGCACTGCTTCCCAGCCTGGTACAGTCACTTGCTTGACTCACTCTTTACTCCTCCTGCCAATTCATCTTGCTAATTGATCTGTGTATTAGTAGAAGTTGTTGATGCCATTTGATGGCTATTAAAATCAATTAAAGCTCTTTCGACTCCTCAAAATGACAGATGAAGGGAGTGTTATCTCCTCCATCATTCACATCTCCTACCCTCTAGTGAGTTCACACAGATACAGACACACACACACTCAGAGGCAAACACATGAAGACATGTACATTGTATATAGAATCAATACAGCCAAACCATTCAGCAGCCTCAGAGGAACAGGCACATAGGCGGTCGGTGGCCCAACTGTTTGGGGAGGCTAAAGGGGGTGGGGTTAGGGGCGGGGCCAGGGGCGGTACTTACTTCCATAATTGTCTGACGACTCAGAAAAAAATAAGTAAAAATAAAATAGTCACAATTAATACCTTTTATTAAATTTAGATATTAGATTGTAAGCTCTATTGAGCAGGGACTGTCTCTTTGTGTCAAGTGTTCAGTGCTGCGTGTGTCTGGTAGCGCTATACAAATGTTAATAATAATAATAATAATATTAGATATGTATCATATGTCAAAGAATAAAGTGGTTGCTCAAAGCATAAGCTAACCACAATCGCTCAACTGCAAAACACTATGCACAACTTTGTGCAAAAACACACTCAGAACCTTACTGTACCATAAATATTACACTGGACAGAACCTAATACACCAATATACCACCCATACGGAAAATGCAGACCGTCAACAATATGAAACAAAGGATCATAATATCACAATTCTCATGTAGAGCCACAAAACACCCTTTTAGGGTGGATAGTGTTCACAATGAGCTCCTTTTATTAACAACCATATGTAGATCCTTCAAGAGGTAGTATGTCATGATTTAGGCTCTACACCCTTTCTGATGTTTTGGTGCCAGCTCAGTAAGGCCAACACACAATCTCTCCACTGCAAAACGCTATACACAAACTTGTACAAAAACACACTCACAACCTTACCAAACCATAACAGCACTAATTACAAGTACAGGACGAGCTACAACTTTATGCGTTGAAAGGCAGCACTGTAATTACACTGGGCTCTAAAACACCAGTACACAAGCTAGTGAAAAAAATAAAAAGGGCTGCAAATACTACAAATACTACATGCTAGCTGAATACTGCACCTTGAAACACATGACACAACAGATATGAAGGCAAAATACTGAACTGGAAAGTTACCTCAAGAAGTCAGACTCAGCATGCAGTAATACTAGAAAAATTTAAACTTGCATGCAAAATATCACAGATGCACATTTCCAAAAGCTGACATATTCCAATGAATAAATTCTGAATAAAAAAATGTTTTCTACCTTTGCTGTCTGAGTGTTTAGTTTTTCTGTTAGCTTTGGTCCCAGTTTCTTCTGTTGTATGCAGCAATTCTCTTCTCCCCTGCCCTTACCTCCTCTCCAGGGATCTGTTCTCTCCCCCTGCCTTCCCCTTCTCTCCAGTGATCTCTCCCCTCCCCTCCCCTCCATCCATCCACCCATTGCCAGAAAATCGCCTCTCCCCTGCCCTCCCCTCCAGCAATCTGTTCTCTCCCCCTGCCCTCCCCTTCTCTCCATGTCTTGTCCAGCGATCTGTTCCCCTCCCCTCCCCTCCCCTCCCCTCCATGTCCAGCGATTCTCCCTGGCCTCACCTTAACCGTTTTACTCTCCCTGGCAGCAACGTCTGTGAAGAAAAAAGCACTGCAGGCTCACCTCCAGCTTCAGCTTTTCCCTTCGCTCTTCACACAGTGTCCCGCCTTCGCGATGATGCATTTCCTGTTTCCGCGAAGGCGGGACATTGTGTGAAGAGCGAAGGGAAAAGCTGAAGCCAGAGGCAAGCCTGCAGTACCTTTTTCTTCACAGACGTTGCTGCCAGGGAGAGTAAAACGGTTAAATGGGGGGGGGGGGGGGGCAAGGAAGGCTGCTGGTTGGGAGAGCAGGAAGGAAGGAGGGACGGTGGGAGAGCTGCGCAAGCCCTGCGTTTGTGAGGGCAGCAGCCAGAGGAAGGTCAAGATTCTAAATTGAAACAACAGGATCTGTTTTTTTCCATGATTTGCTGGCTAACTAAGTAAGTTGCATGCACAAATCCAGAATATGACTGAATTTGCATGCACGACTTAATTTGCGCTATATAGAATCTGGGGGTGTATATGTGACTCAGACACATTGGGCCTGATATTCAGTCAGTGGCACCAACATTCAATTTCTGGGTTTGTGAAGCTGGCTAATGCCTAGCCAGTTAAGCATGATATTCAGCACTTAACTGGCTATGGGGCACCATATAAAGATAGGACTGACTTTTATGCAGTCCTATTTATGTGGTTACTGTGGCCGGTTAAGTGCTGAATATTGGTATTTAAGTAGTCAAATGCCGACTCCATCCACGAAAAGCCCCCATAAGAACACAAGAGTAGCCATACTGGGTCAGACCAATGGTCCATCTTGCCCAGTATCCTGTTTTCCAAACAGTGGCCAAGCCAGGTCACAAGTACCTGGCAGAAACCCAAATTGTGGCACCACTCCATATTACAAATCCCAGGGCAAGCAGTTGCTTCCCCATGTCTGTCTCAATAGCAGATTATGGACTTTTCCTCCAGGAACTTGTCCAAACCTTTTTTAAACCTAGATATGCTAACCGCTGTTACCACCTCCTCTGGCAAAGAGTTCCACAGCTTAATTATTCATTGAGTGAAAAAAATATTTCCTCCTATTTGTTTTAAAAGTATTTCCATGTAACTTCCTCGAGTGTTCCCTAGGCTTTGTACTTTTGGAATGAGTAGAAAATCGATTTACTTTTACTCATTCTACACCACTCAGGATTTTGTAGACCTGAATCATATCTCCCCTCATCCATCTCTTTTCCAAGCTGAAGAGCCCTAACCTCTTTAGCCTTTCTTCATACGAAATAGCTAGTTTTCAGTTCGGTGCTAATCAGTTATTTCAGTGTTACTATCCTGTTAAGTGCCACTGAAAATTAGTGGCTAGCTCTGACCAGGTGATTTAAGCAGCCAGGAGCGTTTCTGGCTGGTTGAATCGCATTGAATATCAATCTGATTTTAAACATCTAGGCACTCTTCTCTACTCTCCTGCCCTGCCAGTTTCTCAGATGTCCACACCGGCCTCACAGAGCTAGATCTGCTGTTTTATCAGGTCCATAGTTTTCTAGTTCCAGCAAGCACTCAATGGAAGTATTAATACAAAAAAGGGCACTCAATACAAGCTGAATGTGTGATAAGCAGAGTAGGAAGAGTTTAAACTCTGCATGGTATACATGTAATCTCTTGCTGTGCCACCCCTTTCTCTCTGTCCTTTATTTCTAAAGATATCCTGAAGTTCCTCAAATTGCATGTTATTAGAAAAAGGTGGGTATAGTTTGACTAGTATGTAAATATGTCATATTTGCTCATTGCAGGCTGACAGGGAGAGGATGTAGACAGAAAGAGACATAAGCCACATTGAGCCTGCAAATAGGTGGGAAAATGTGGGGTACAAATATAAAAAATAAATAAATAAGTCCATGGATAGTTCTTGATCTAAGAAAGGAGCAGCCAAATTCCTAATGGCAATGGGGCCTACATTTAAAATGAGTTATGCATTTGCTAGCAGGTAGACAATACAAAACTCAACTATTTATATATATTCAGTTAGTATCAGATAAAATCTGCCCATTTGGCTAAAATCAATAAATATTTCTTTCTTCAGTGTGTAATTAAACTCTGGAATTTGTTGCCAGAGAATGTGGTAAAAGCAGTTAGCTTAGCAGGATTTAAAAAAGGTTTGGATAATTTCCAAAAAGAAAAGTCCATAAGCCATTATTAAGATGGTACTTCTGACCTGGATTGGCCACTGTAGGAAACAGGATACTGAGCTTGATGGACCTATGACCTGTGCCAGTATGACAATGCTTATGCTCTTATGTTCACAGATTGCAAAGATGCATTTTTATTTTCAAAAATCAAAATAGAGGGTCCTAGGTTCCAAACAAAATTCAGAGTTGTAACACACTTTACATTTTTACTAAAAATCACTTCTTACAGACCATTACAGACTGTAAAGATTGAAAATAATTGCCAGTGTCAGCCCTGGAAGGCTGTATAGTGTATTAGTTTGAAAAACATTCTAAAAATATATGTACCAATTTATTTTACATGAAAAAAAATAAAATACAATAACCAGGTATTTATGAACAGAAAACCAGAAACCAAATAAAGAGAGATAATACAGTTTTCAGAGCAGAAACTGCCACTTGTGACATGTATCTTGTATGTACATGCACTGCTGTGGTGCCAACCAAAGCAATAAGTGAAAATCCTGCAAAATCACACTCAGAACCTACAATGTACCAGGGATGTAACCAGAACTAGATTTTTTTGGGGGGGTGGGGGTGGGGGGTGGGGTGGGGTGGGGGGGCTAAGGATGGACTGGGAGGACTTAGCATTTCCTCTCGAATCCAAACAACAAATGTTACCATTTTTGAAAGAAGAAAAATGTATTTTTTTTTCAAAAAAAGGTTTCATGCTTCGTGCATTAATATTTTTAGTCCATTTAAAAAAAATTCCCCACACAAGTTAAAAATGCACAAAATCAAGCCACTGGGATGTAGGAGGGGCCAGCATTATTAGCAGACTGGTCCCCCCAGACATTTATTTAATTTTATGTATTAATTTATTCATACTTGTATTCCACAATTATCCAAAAACGAGTTTCAGTTCAATGTGGCTTACATTTAACAGTTGTTAGAGATTACATTTATTGAATTACATTTACAAGGTTGTATGATGCTGTGTTTTACAGTAGTTGGTAAGATAACTATTAGTGCGTATAGAATAGTCTTTGAGTTTGTTGAGAAGATATGTCTTAGTTCATTTCTTAAATAAAAGATGCTTTACAGTTAGAGGCTGTTGTTACAGAATGATGAGTGCATATTTTACTCATAGAATTTCCTGAAGAGGTAGGTCTTTTCTGAACTGGCGGTGGTTCGTGATGCTTCTTATGACTATGAGAATTGAGTTCCACCACTTTGAGCCCAGGTGGCTAAATCCTGTCGTGTAGGTAGACTTGTATAATATGTTTTTGCAATTTGGCAGGTGAAGTAGTAGGTAACCTATGTTTCCTGGGTTTGCATTTTTTGGTGATAGTTTGACCATGTCTAGCATGTAGTCCAGTGACATGTCAAACAATATTTTGAAGATGATTGTGTTGGTTTTGAAAAAGTCTGGCCTTGATTGGGAGCCAATATAGCATTATGAGTATGGGGTTGCTCTATCATATTTCAAATTTTTGAATATCAATCTCGTTGCTGTGTTTTGGATGGCCTGCAATGATCGTAGTAGGTTTTCTTTGCAGCCTACATATGCTGCATTGCAGTAGTCTAGGTTGGACAATATCAGTGTCCATACTATAAGACAGCATGACTGTCCGGGGAAATAGTCTCTGATTCTTCTCAGTTTCCATAGTGTTTTGAAGCTTTTTGACATGATTGCAGCAACTTGGTCTTCAAGGGTCAGATATTTGTCGAGAATGATTCCTAGTATTTTTATTTGTGTTTTGATTGTGTAAGATTGTTGATCTATTATGAGGTTTTGGTGAGTAGTGGGATTGTGCTGGCTGGATAAAACCAGGAGTTGGTTTTGTTTCAGTTCAGTTTAAGGTTTACAGTTGTGGCCCAATTTTCCATGAGGTCGAGTCCTTTTTTGGCCTTATCCAGTATCTCTGTGATACTGTTGTTGAAAGCTATGTAGATGATGACATTTTCTGCATATATGAATGGGTTTAAACACATTTTTCCAGTTTTTTGCCTAGTGGAGTCATCAGGACATTGAATAATATTGGTGATATCAAGGAACCCTGCGGGACCCCATATTCAGGGATCCAGGAAGCTGAAAATTCATTGGACATCTTGACAAGGTAGGATCTAGTTCTTAGAAAACCATTGAACCAGACTGCTACTGTTCCAGTTATTCCTATGTTGTCAAGCAGGGTCATTAGTATTGTGTGATCTACTAGGTCGAAGATGTTTGACATATCGAATTGTAGTAGCAGTATTGACAGGCCTTGGCTTTATTATTCTTCTGAATTTGTGATCATGGTGGTTATGACTTTTTCAATGCTATAGCATGGTCTGATGCCTGATTGAGAGCTGTGAAGGACTGAGTAGTGCGTTAGGTATTCCATTAAATGTTGTGCTACTAGTCCCCTCTATTGATGCCACTGGTCTGTAATTAGTGAGTTCACTGATCTTTCTTGTGGTGTCATTAGGGATTGGGGAGAGTACGATGTTGCACTTGTCAGAAGGGAAAATGGCCTTTTGAGAACATGTATTCTATGTGTTCAGTTAAGCGTTTGATGAACCAATCTGGTGGGTTCCATCGTGTAGTTTGGGCAGCTGTCCAGTGGGCAATTGGCAATAGGCAATTGCATATTTTGTCAGTAGTGCTTTAACAGAACGGATTACTGGTATCTTAAAGGAGGACCAGATTCTGTCTGCCTTGATGTGGTCATTGATTTCACATTCGTGTAGGAAATCTATGATTGTTGTTTGTATACAGCTAGGTTTGATCTTATTTTTATTATTTTTTTCTTTAAATATTGTGCAAGCTCGTCTGCTGTTGGTGGTTTTTCATTTGACATTAGCAGAGCTTGTGTGTTCAGTATGTGTTTCATTAGTTTATATATTTGTTTCAAGTTTATCTCTTCTGGGTGCACGTATGTGCTATAGTATTCTGCTTTGGTTTGCTTAGGGCTTTCCTCCATGTGGTTTTGTTTCTGTCTGATTTGTTTTTGGACCATTTTCTTTCCAGTTTCCTGCACAGTGTTTTCATCTCTAACAGTTCCTTGTTGAATCAGGGGTGCAGCTATCTCTTCCCCTTAGTTTTCATTTTGAGTGGTGCTATTTCATTTAGAGCATTTCCACTTAGTTCATCCCAGTTTCTCATGTTAGTATTATGTTTGTTTGGTCATTCATCACTGTTGACCAGAAGCTATGGTTGTTGACTTTTTCCTCTGGTTAGGGCAGTGTGTGGTGTCCTCGGTTCTCTGTTTTTGCTGTTCTCTTTCCATTGAAGTGTGAAGGTGAGGTTGTTATGGTCTGACCATGGCACCTCTACCCAGTTATGATTCTCTATTATATGGTTGTTATTGGCTAAGACTTTGTAAGACATTTTATATGAGATGAGGTGGCTAGTACTGTTTTGAAGTTCCATTGGTTCAAGAAGTTTGCTAGAAGCCTAGTGTTGGCATCATGTTGCTTGTCTAGGTGTAGATTGATATCACCTAGTAGAAGGACATTTGAGAAGTTTGTGCATATGTTTGATTTGAAGACCATTAAGTCGTCTTGGGAATTGGACCATCTTCCAGGTGAGTGGTAGAAAAGTATACCACATAATTGATCAGTTAATGTTGCATCTGTGATTTTGCATGCTGTGATTTCAATCACAGGGGATATATGTTCAGCTATGGTTTCTACTGTAAAGAAAGATTTATATATTAAGGTGACCCAGCCTCCTTTCTTTTTAGTTCTGTTGATGTGTGTTATTTTATATCCCGGTGGGCATAAGTCAAGCAGTACTGGGTCGTCTTGCAATTGCAGCCACATTTCTGTTATGAATAGTATACCTAATTGCTCAGTTTCAATCCAGTCTCTAATTATGCTTGACTTGTTAACCATTGATCTCGCATGTATGTATAGGAATGGATACATATATGTCAATGTTGATGTTGGTGTACTTAACAGTCTGTAATATCTGTGCATTCTATCTTTTTTGATATTCTGGCCATTGTGATTATTATTTGTGCTATCTTTTTCTTATTGGTTAGAGTGGTGATCTCTGGTTTGTTTTGGTTTTTTTATAGTTTGGTCTTTTCAGTTGGTGAGGGGGGCGTCATCTTGCTGTAATAAGAATGAGGATTTTGTTCCATTTGTTGATTGAGGCAGCTTGTAACCCCATTATCCATAGTATTATCATGCAGTAGAAAAACCCACGATCTAATCTTGGCTGTAATGGGATGTGTTGTGGGACTTGTGGTAGAATGGTGGTAATTTGGGGATAATTGCCAGAGCCACAATAGTCTATCCAAGTTGCCTTAGTAAACTTGACTTATTTCACAGTTTTTCCCTGAGCACAATGGTGCAATTGTGTGTTATAAAGACTGAGACAGATCAGGGCAACAAAAAACTTGTGAAAGGGAATCCGATCATCATATCTAGGGGGCTCTGCAGACAATCAGAGCTGGACACAGAGACCATGAAAAAGAATGTTTGCCTCTTTGTTATTAGGTAGTGTTTCTCTTTCAGGCTGCTGTTCTTCCATAGACAGTCGTGCAGCTGTGAAGGGAGAGTTTAGTGCAGCTTACAAACCACAGTGTAGCTCTCATGTTCATGGATTTGACAATTTCCTTAGTTTGCTGTTTGAAGTAAGGCTTAAATGTAGACAGTTCTCTTTTTCAAGTTTCTGGCTTGGGGAGGCAAACTGAACAGGATAGGTATTTGTAAGACAAAGGAAAGTAATTGAACTTAAGATTGGAATGCAGCAATGAGAAAAAGCTACCACAATGCTTGTTTTAAATCTCCACAAAACTTAGGCCTCATTGTTATTTGGTAGATTCCTCTTTCATGCTGCTGTTCTTCCTTAGTCAGTTGTGCAGCTGTGAAGGGAGAGTTTAGAGCGGGCGGCAGGCTACAATGTAACTCTCATTTTCATAGATGTGTCAATTTCCTTTGTTTGCTGTTTGAAGAAAGGTTACAAATGCACAGTTCTCTTTTTCAAGTTGCTGGTTTGAAATGCTGCAGGCAATGGAGAGGGGAGGGGGACATGGGCCTGAGTAGGAATGGTATTTGTGATACAAAGATGATTAATTGATCTTAAGCACCTCTTGGAATGCAGCTATGAGAAAAGCTTCCACAATGCTTGTTTTAAATCTCCACAAAAAATTTTCATCTCAGAGTATTGCTTCACTTATTGTTAGTTCTTTTTCTAAATGCTCCTTAAACAGTCTTATTTAAGTTAGAAACATTGCTTTTCTTGAGGCTGTTATATCTTCTTCCCCAGATTACTAGGGTATTTGAATATCTTTGATTTATTTGGCCAGAGCAGATTTTGTATTAAATAGGTGAGATTTCAGAACTCTCTCTATATTCAGTATAACGAAAAACCAGTTTGTTTTTGCAGCAATTAACAGGGGAGTATTAATTTCACAGACAGTGTTCAATGAGGGTCTGAGTCTCTTTGAAGTAGGAAAGTTGAGATTCTCTGATAGTTATGTAGTCATTCAGTAGAACTGATTATTCTATTTATATTTGTACTTTTATGTCCTGAAACAAAGTAAATAGTTTTAAAGTCCATTATCTGATATCTAGCAGACACTTCGGTTCACTAGAGACATCGATCTAAAGACTGTAGTTCACTTCTGTGAGATTATTAGAAGTTTAATTGAGGGGGAACTTCAACAAGATATCAGAAATTTAGAGGTAATACGGTTAAAGATATGAACTTAACTCACGGAATTGCGTTTGGTTTCATCATTATACAGTTCCTGAATCCTGATGTTGTTTGAAGATCTAATTGATGCAGATGCAGATCACAGGCTTTTTCTTTTGTTGTTGTTGTAGATCCAGCTCATCACAAGAAAGCGAGAGGTTTCTTGCTTGTAAAGTGCAGGGAGATAAAAAGTTGCTTTTATCCAGTCAAAACAATGAAATTAAACTAAGTGAAGGAAAAAAAAACCAAAAATCAATAAACTCAGGGCCTGTAATGTGACATATACTGAGCAGAATTATGTAAGAATTTGAGCAGTAAATAAACAAATAGTATGTTATTTAGCCTGAAATGTGGGAGCTCGATTGTGCTACTCCCATTCTAGAAAATGTCTGAATCCAGTAGAATGGGCCACTGCTGTAGACGTCATATAAATGCTCCAAAGTACACTTCTCACCATTGCTCACTTATCTTGTCTGCTGAGCCCTCCAAAACCCATCTAAAACCCCCTACCCCCTAACTATACACCACTACAATACCCTTATGGGTGAAGCGGGCACCTATATGTGGGTACAATGATTTTTCGGGACTTTTGGAGGGCTCATAGTTTCCACCACAAGTGTAACAGGTAGGGGCAGGTATGGGCCTGGGTCCATCTGTCTGCAGTGCACCGCACCCACTACTAGACTGCTCTAGGGACCTGTACTGATTTTTCGGTGCCATATACAGAATATAGTTCATAGTGTGCACATGAGTACACTATTGGGAAAGAGTGCACACTGTTTTCCAACAGTGCGCACTGTTCATAAATAGTACACACCCAATAGTGCAAACTTTGAATTCTATACGTCACACCTAAAAATCAGTGCAGAAAACCCCCCACTTAAGCACTATCCTATAAGCCACACCTAAAGTTAGGCACAGTTCATAGAACAGAGCTTAACCGCTGGGGTCGCACATAAATTTCGGCATGTCCATTTGTACCAATGAAAACATTGGGTAAATGCCCTGCCTAAATTTACGTGCAGAACCCTTGTATTCTATAATTGCATGTGTAACTTGATCCACGCTCCACCTCAAAATGCCCATGACCCTCCTATTTCCACACCCCTTTTCTAGGATGCATATAAAATTAGGAGCATATCACGTGCCTAAATTTACGTACATACATATTAATTGATTTCAATTAACACCAATAATTGCTTGTTAAAAAGCCAATTATTGGCTCAAATTTGCACATGCAATTTTGGCAACTTTTATAGAATTAGGGTTTTTTTGAATAGTGCACACTCTTCCCCAATAGTGTATACACTTTTGGAAGAATGCACACTATGGCACAGGAAAAACCCTGAAATATCAGTTTTTCTCCTGTCATTCTGGGCAAAAATTAACAGAAAACATTGATATTTCCCATACCATCATAAAAAAAAAACAAAAAAACACAGCCCTCTTCTATGGTGCTATGGTACTTCAAGTATTGTTGCACCCATCTCAAAAGGATATAGTGGAGCTAGAAAAGGTTCAGAGAATGGCAACAAATGAGAAACCTTACAAGACTGGGAGACTAGGCATCCCAATGGCAAATGAAGTTTAATGTGAGCAAGTGCAAAGTGATGCATGTGGGATAGAGGAACCCAAACTACAGCTACATGATGCAAGGGTCCACATTTGGAGTCACCACCCAGGAAAAGGATCAAGGTGTCATCGTTGATGAAGCGTTAAAGGCCTCTGCTCACTGTGCAGCAATGTTTAAGAAAGCAAGTCGAATAGTGGGAATTATTAGGAAAGGAATAGAAAACAAAAATGAGAACGTTATAATATCCTTGTATTGCTCCATGGTTAGACTGCACCTCGAATACTGTGTGCAATTCTGGTCACCGCATCTCAAAAAAGATATAGCAGAATCAGAAAAGGTACAGAGAAGGATGACAAAAATGATAAAGGGGGTGACTTCCCTATGAAAGGCTAAAGCAGCTAGGGCTCTTCAGCTTGGAGAAGAGATGGCTGAGGGGAGATATGATAGAGGTCTATGAAATATTGAGTGGAGTAGAAATAAAAGTACTAGAACTAAGGAGTATGCAATGAAGTTACTAAGTAATAAATTTAAAGCAAACGGGAGAAAAGATTTTTTCACTCAATGTGTAATTAAACCAGGGCTTTTTTGAGGGGGTACTTGGGGGGTACTGGCACCTTTTCCATTGTCTGCTAAAATTGACTCATGGTCCCCAAGTTTTTAATGAAAGATCTCAGGCTCTACACATCTATTCTGCCTTGTCATAGATTCTGTGACTGGTTGCAGAAGGCCTGGCTATTGTGGGATGGGTCCCTCAGTGATTTTTTTTTGTTACATTTGTACCCCACGCTTTCCCACTCTTGGCAGGCTCAATGCGGCTTACATGGGGCAATGGAGGGTTAAGTGACTTGCCCAGAGTCACAAGGAGCTGCCTGTGCCTGAAGTGGGAATCGAACACCCCAACCTCTGAAAAGTGGCCTAGCATTGAGTACCAGCACCTTTTTTGCTAGAAAAAATGCACTGAATTAAACTCTGGAATTTGTTGCAAGAGAATGTGGTAAAAGCAGTTAGCTTAGCAGGTTTAAAAGAGTTTTGGATAATTTCCTAAAAGAAAAGTTCACAAGCCATTATTAAGATGGACTTGGGAAAATGCACTGCTTATTTCTACGTAAGCAGCATAAAATCTGTTTTACTCTTTTGATATATTGCCTGGTACTTGTGACCTGGATTGGCCACTGTTAGAAATAGGATACTGGGTTGATGAACCTTCTGGTCTGTCCCAGTATGCAAACGCTTATGTTCTTATATAATAGGATAAAGTGACACCCTTATGAAGGTCTAGACAGGTTAGGGCTCTTCATCTTGGAGAAGAGATGAGAGAATATGATAAAAGCTGATAAAATCATGATGGGGGGGGGGAGGTGGAACAGTTAAATAGGGAATGCTTCTTTAACCTTTTAGGCAACACAGAAACAAGAGGACACTCCATGAAACTAATGACCAGCAGATTGGAAACAAATTATAGACATTATTTTTTCAGCAGCCTATAATTAAGTTGTGGAATCTGTTGCCAGAGGACATGGTCAAGCCAACTAGCATAGCAGAGTTCAAGTTCCTAATTTAATTTTGATTTAATTTGATTTTGCCTTTTATATTCTGCTTTACCATTCTAGTTCAGATCAGTTTATATGAGATAAAAATTACAAAACATAAGCACGTAAATAAAACATATGACAAATCCAAAGAGTTCCATTCCAGTGCAGCCTGGTACACAAATAATTTATCTAACTTTCTTTTAAGAAGGAAATTCGTAATCAGGTAAGACAATTTGTAACATTCACTTGATTGTAAAGCCCTGGTAAATGTATAAAATTCAACATTATAGACATATAAGCAGGGGCATATCATCCACGTGTTATTTTAAAAACCAAACATAACAATTGGAACACTACCCTACCCTGAACTGTAAGCCAGTGTAATTTAAATAAGTCAGGGATATGCAACTAGATGCATTGTTATGTTAAAGCTTTTTCCGAGGATTGAGCTTTTGCTATGAGAGATATAAATTTGTAGTCAGCATGTTTTTCTTGTGTGGGGTTGTATCATTTGATCTTCTATATACTTTCAGTTTGGCATTTGCTTTGCTTAGACAGATGAAATTTTCTGTTTTAGAGTTGATCGTCATTGTTTGTTGATATTTATTATGTATGTGCAATTGTAACCCGCCTTGATTAAGGTGGGATATAAATTTAAAATAAATAAATAAAATAAATAAATGATCTCCTCTAAAAATAATTTTAGCTGCCATGGAGGGGCATAATCGAATGGGGGCACCCATCTCTAAGGGTGCCCATCTCTAAGCACGGCCCCGTAAAGGGGCGTCCCCGACTGTATTATCGAAACAAGATGGGCGTCCATCTTTCTTTTCGATAATACAGTCGGGGACGCCCAAATCTTGCCATTTAGGTCGACCTTAGAAATGGCCAGCCTTAGAGAGGACGCCCATCTCCTAATCATGCCCCAGTTCCTCTTTCGCTACCCTGCTGACACGCCCCTGTGAACTTTGGTCGTCCCTGCGACTGAAAGCAGGCAAGAGTGTCAAAACATCGGCTTTCGATTATGCCGATTTGGCCGCCCTTGAGAGAAGGATGCCCATCTCCCGATTTGTGTTGGGAGATGGATGCCCTTCTCCTTCGAAAATGAGCTGGATAGTCTATATCGTCTGCAATATTGTGATCTTTTTCACTGCAGCCCCAGATAAATAGTGCCGCAATACTCCAGTTGGGGTGAAATCAAGAACTGTGTTAGATGATGTTCCTCCAACACGATCTAATCTGTCTTAGATGACAGAACTTAAAGAAAACTTTCTTCACTATGGGCCCCCTTTTACAAAGCTGAGGTAAAAGGGGTCCTGAGGTAGCATCGGCGTGTGGATTTGCCCTTTTGCAGCATTGTTTTTTTTTAAAAAAAGGAAATGGTTGTACGGTAAGTACAACCATGCTGCATGGCCATTCTCTGGGGGAGCCCTTACCGCCTCTTATTTAGGAGGCAGTGAGGGCTCCTGCGATAACTTGGTGTTAAAAATTAAGAATAGTTCTGGTTGTGCCAGAAATGGCGTGCACTAGGGCAGCACTACCGCTGACTCCCACGGTGGGCCAGTGGTAGTGCCAAAATGACACATGGCAAAGCAGCGGTATGAGGTACCGCTGCTTTGTGAAAGGGGCCCTATCCAGCTCATTTTGAAGGAGAAGGGCACCCATCTTTCGACACAAATCGGGAGATGGGCACCTTTCTCGCAAGGCCACCCAAATTGGCATAATCGAAAGCTGATTTTTGACACCCTCGATGGCTTTCCGTCACGGGGACGGCCAAAGTTCAAGGGGGCGTGTCGGCAGGGTAGCGAAGGCAGGACTGGAGTGGGACTGAGGTGTGATTAGGAGATGGACGTCCTAGGCCGATAATGGAAAAAGGAAGAGCGCCCCTGACGAGCACTTGGCCAACTTTACTTGGTCCATTTTTTTTATGACTAAGCTGTGAAAAGATGCCCGAACTGAGCAGATGACCACCAGAGGGAATTGGGGATGACCTCCCCTTACTCCCCCAGTGGTCACTAACCCCCTCCCACCATAAAAAACAGGTTAAAAATACTTTTTGGAAGCCTCTATGCCAGCCTCAAATGCCATACTCAGGTCCATCGCAGCAGTATACAGGTCCCTGGAATAGTTGTAGTGGGTGCAGTTTACTTCAGGCAGGGGGACCTTGGGGGGGGGGGGTTGGGGGGCTCAGCACCCAAGGTAAGGGAGCTATGCACCTGGGAGCAATTTCTGAAGTCCACTGCAGTGCCCCCTAGGGTGCCCGGTGGTGTCCTGGCATGTGAGGAGGACCAGTGCACTACGAATGCTGGCTCCTCCCACGACCAAAATGGCTTGGATTTGGTCGTTTTTGAGATGGGCATCCTTGGTTTCCATTATCGGCGAAAACCGAGGTCGACCATCTCTAAGGTCGACCATCTCAACATTTAGGTCGATCATCTCTTAGGTCAACCTAAATGTTGAGATTTGGGCGTCCCTGACCGTATTAGCGAAATGAAAGATGGACGCCCATCTTTCGGGGACGTCCTCAGAGATGGGCGCCCTTAGAGATGGTCGTCTCCATTCGATTATGCCCCTCGTTGTCACCCTCCTATCTCCATGCATATCTCCCTGTCCCTCATCCACCTGATTCTCCCTCTCACCTAACCCACCCTCATCCTGTTAGACTGTCACTGAAATGCTTTGATGTTTTACTTTTATATACTGTCATCTACCAACATTTGCTTATTTCCGATCTGACGCAGAAGGGCTACCTTCGAAAGCTAATCAAAAAATGTATTATGTCAAAAATAAAAAGGTATCATCTTATTCTTTTCCATGTTTTATTTGTTTTATTTCTCTTGATTACCCATGCCTTTAAAATTCTGATACAATCCTCGACTCCACAACTCCACCGCGAGGCCATTCCACGCTTCCACCACCCTTTCCTTTGAAATAATATTTTCTTAGATTACTCTAAGTCTATTCCCTCTTAACTTTCATCGCATGCCCCCTCGTTCCAGAGCTTTTCTTCAGTTGAAAAAGGCTGACTTCCTGTACATTAATGCCCTTGAGATATTTAAATGTCTCTATCATATCTCCTCTCTCCCTCCTCTCTTCCAGCATATACATGTTGAGGTTCATAAGCCTGTCCCTATATTTTTTGTGTCCAAGACCGCTTACTAATTTTGTAGCCGCCCTCTGGACAGACTCCAACCTATTTATATCTTTTCGTAGGTGCGGTCTCCAGAACTGCACACAGTACTCTAAATGGTGCCCAGATTTAAAAACACTAAAAGCTATAAAGTGTTTAGCACTTCTGGTTTCAAAATAATGACGTAATATGCCCTGGAAATCAAATCTAGGGAAAAATATATATTCCATTATATGTCTGTTCCACTTTCATTATGGTTTGTTCTTTGATTATATGACAAAAGTTGAAGAAAAATATTGAATTAAAAAAAGAGCAGCGGATAGAGGGCAGCCCTGAGGCATCCCACAGTCCATAGTCCACAACTCAAACAATTGCCAGACAAATTCCATTCTGCGAGTCTGTTTCCCTACCAAATTCCTGATCCAATCAAGGACCACTGCAGATATCCTCGGCTCACTTAGCTTTGATAATAATATCTCCTTGTTCAACAGATCGAATATAGAAGACATAAGAAAAAGTCCATAAAAATGATTAGCCAGGTAGACTTGGGTGAGCCACTGTTCATCCCTGAAAATGAGCAATGAGAAACAGATCTACAGATCGACTGCATGCAAATCTCTCTCATACATATTCATTGTGGGTATCCTGAAAATCTGACTGGCTGGGGTGCCTCCAGGACCAGGTTTCGGAATCACTGCCTTAGCCGGTTAAGTGCTGAATATTGGCATACAGCTAATATTGGGATTCTGCAGGGGGTGTGGAACTGGGAGGGGCATGAGCAGGTCAGGGGTGTGCCTAGCACTTGTGTGCACAGATTATAGAATGCTAGCAGTTATGCACCTAACTACTACTACTATTTAGCATTTCTATAGCGCTACAAGGCATACGCAGCGCTGCACAAACATAGAAGAAAGACAGTCCCTGCTCAAAGAGCTTACAATCTAATAGACAAAAAATAAATAAAGTAAGCAAATCAATCAATTAATGTGAACGGGAAGGAAGAGAGGAGGGTAGGTGGAGGCGAGTGGTTACAAGTGGTTACGAGTCGAAAGCAATGTTAAAGAGGTGGGCTTTCAGTCTAGACTTAAAGGTGGCCAAGGATGGGGCAAGACGTAGGGGCTCAGGAAGTTTATTCCAGGCGTAGGGTGCAGCGAGACAGAAGGCGCGAAGTCTGGAGTTGGCAGTAGTGGAGAAGGGAACAGATAAGAAGGATTTATCCATGGAGCGGAGTGCACGGGAAGGGGTGTAGGGAAGGACGAGTGTGGAGAGATACTGGGGAGCAGCAGAGTGAATACATTTATAGGTTAGTAGAGAAGTTTGAACAGGATGCGAAACGGATAGGGAGCCAGTGAAGGGTCTTGAGGAGAGGGGTAGTATGAGTAAAGTGACCCTGGCGGAAGATGAGACGGGCAGCAGAGTTTTGAACCGACTGGAGAGGGGAGAGGTGACTAAGTGGGAGGCCAGCAAGAAGCAGATTGCAGTAGTCTAGACGAGAGGTGACAAGGGTGTGGATGAGGGTTTTGGTAGAGTGCTCGGAAAGGAAAGGGCGGATTTTACGGATGTTGTAAAGAAAGAAACGACAGGTCTTGGCGGTCTGCTGGATATGAGCAGAGAAGGAGAGAGAAGAGTCAAAGATGACCCCAAGGTTTCGAGCTGAGGAGACAGGGAGAATGAGACAGCCATCAACAGAAATAGAAAACGGGGGGAGGCGGGAGGTGGGTTTGGGGGGGGAAATGCTAGGTGTAAACTGGTAGAAATCGTGGCTAGGTTGAAGCCACAGACATTGCATCAGCTCAGTCAATCGATGTGGCCATATGCATTTTACAAACTTTCTGACTTCTCCCAAGAATTCACCTCCACACAGATTACATAAAGGATGTGCTATTTTGCACCATGTATACTTTTAGCATAAAAGCTCTTTTATGCATAAAAAAATGATAAAATTGTTTCCATAAAGTATAAAGTAAATAGACAACGTGCAAGAGCTACCTCTGTTCCTAGCAGAAGGATTCAGTGGACAGAGTCCACTGTGCAGCAGATTTTACTACCAGTTACTGTTCTGGACTCCTACAACAAGTCCAGAGATGTGCAGAGGCCTGTTTCTAACCTTGCTGGCCCTCTCTTCTACCTGGAAGGGATTTATTCATTGAAAGGTCAAACCAGGTGATCAGATTGCTGATTAGGTCCTTTTGGTACATAAGTCACTTCCTGTCGCAGTTTGGAGGTGATTATCTGCTGTTGTGTGAGATACCGTTCTTAACATTATTACTGCTGGTTGGCTCATCGATCCAGCTGTGTCCTTTCCCAGTGCAGCAGTTCTTGTCAAAACACAGCTCCTTTTGAAAGATTTGAATTCCTTGAATCTGTCATCCATTGTAGCGAAGACTGTGGACATTTGAGAGATTTGAGTTTTGGTAAACTTAATTGGATTTTCATTGTGATTTGGCATTGACCTTTGCTTGGATATTTGCATATTTTGCTTAAGTTTCTTCTGTATACTCTTTTTGCACATTTTTCTTTTTGGATATAGAGTTAATTCTTTTTAAGGTATAGAGAGGCAATTATGAAAGCCATTTCTGTGTATAAAGCAATGGAAATTAGGTTTTTGAGAATTGTCCCTTCACAGTGGCATAAATGAACTTGTCATAATGATAATAGTGTAATAAAGGGACAGAGGTTGGAGGAGGAAACGTACACATGAGGTTTGCACCTTCATAGCCTTTGTGCATATTTATTACATGTAACCCACACTTGCTTCCAAGCAAGGGCAAATGTGTTGCTTCTAAGTAACTGTTGTGTGCCTCCAGCTCAGATTTTCAAGATAACTCCATCCATTGGGGAGTTCTCTTTGAAAAATATGCTTGCATTTCAGCAAATGAAAGCTACCCACCAGACTGACAGTCCCACAGGCTTTATAATTATTGTTTCCTATATGATTATCTGATTAATCTACATGACAGCTCTTTCTGCACATGCAGAAATTATGTAATATGATTTTGCCTCCTCCATACACACACATTTGTGTTTTTTTTTTATTTTATATTTTCTAAGTTCCATGTTTTTTTTCTTCTTTTTATAGGGTGTAGGCTTTTGATGACTAGTTAAATTTCTTTTTGTTTGATGTAACTCATGAGGGAGTATATCAAACATGTTATACAATAGATACAAAGGAGCAAATTTATAAAGCATTTTCAACATGGAGATCATGGTTTACCTGAAGAAAGGGTTCTTATAAATTTGTGTGGCTGTATATGTGTGTAAAAGTAGGTGCATGGAAAGAGTTTGTCTTCTTTTATGCAATCTGTGCATAGGCATTCCAGGGGTGTAATTCGGGCACAGTAGGGGCAGAGATGTGATATGTGTGTATTTATAAATAAAATATGCATAGACATGCACAAATGCACATCTTTTCAGAGTTGATATAAACGTTTGTATCCACATTTGCACACTCTAAGGGCTGGTTCTGGGACCCTATTTTGGAAAGACCCAGGCACCTATGTTTATAATGGTTTAACTTCATTCTTTCAGATAGATGGCAGTGTGTAACTGTTGATAGAAAAACTTCTTTTTACTGTTCACGCCTATATGATATGCCACAGAGAGCTTTACTCTCACCCCTCATTTTTAGCATCTTATGAAACCAGTGGCTGATGATCCAGGGAGGTCCAACAATCTAATAAACTACAAGAACAGTGGTGGCAGCTACCACGCCTAAATGTCAATACCAAACACTTGTAAAAAAAAAAAAAAAGTATCAGTTTCAGTTCTTTCCTAAAGCTGCATGTATCAGACAATGATCTAATATACCCAGGCAGGCGGTTCCATCTCTCAGGACCAGCAAATGAAAAAGCACACTTGTTTCTGCAAGATGAAAATTTTTGAGAGAGGGAACCACCAAAAGCTGTGTAATCTCAGACCTCAGTGCTCTCACCCTGGTGCATAAGGCCACAATGTTGTCATCAAATAATATGGTGCTCGTTGCTTTGACAGACAACCAGTGCAACTGATCAAAGCCGGGGTGATACGTTGAAAGCGTGATACACCTATAATCAGACATGCCGCTGCATTTTGCACTATCTGCATAGGTTTAATAGTGCTATGAATCAGTAGTGCGTACATTTACATTTTACTGGGAAATGTTAGAAGTTCCTCTTTATGAGATAAAAGCTTTATAACCTTAGTCCCAAATTGTGGAAACCCTTCAGGACATCTGGTCCTTGGTGTGTTGAGCTTTACCCATACCAACAGAGATGAGTTATCTATTCATCCACAGGTGGTGGTATTGCTTTTCTAGCAGGTCGATACATGTTAACGCTCTGAAGGGCCGGAAATACTAAGGGGTCCTTTTATTAAGGTGCGCTGAAAAATGGTGTGTTATAGATGAGCACAGAATCATTTTTCAACGCACCTGTAAAAATGCCTTTTTAAAACTTTTTGACCTAAAATAGACGTGTGGCAAAATGAAAATTGACGTGCGGTCCATTTTGGGCCTGAGACCTTACCGCCAGCCATTGACTTAGCGGTAAGGTCTCACACCTTAGCCAGGCGGTAAGGGTATACGCATGTCAAATGCCTTTTAACGCCCGGTAGCGCCGCACGCCAGAATATAAACATTATTTTCTGATGCGCAGAGGGGACGTGCGCCAAAAATGAAATTACCGCCCGGCACATGCGGTAGCCAGGGGCGTAGCCACAGGTGGGCTTGGGTGGGCCAGGGCCCACCCATTTATGGCTCAGGCCCACCCAACAGTAGCACATGTTTAGTGGTAACTGGTGGGAATCCCAAGCTCCGCCAGCTGAAGATTTCCCCTGATGGTAACGAAAATGTTACTCTCTACAACACCGGCACCTGCGCATGCCAGTTTTCAGTGCATGCCTGCTGCCAAGGTGGAAAGAAGCGTTTTCCCACCAGCTGAGATCATTTTTTTTTGGACCGGGGGGGGGGGGGGGGGGAGAACACTTGGTGCCCACCCAATTCTTGCCTAGGCCCACCCAAAATCTGTTGTCTGGCTACGCCCTTGGCGGTAGCTGGGCAGTAACTCAGAACTGGCGCACATTGGGCGAGCATAGGCTCTTATGCGGCTTAGTAAAAGGGCCCCTAAGGGTTATTGTCCCATTTTATGCTTATGGGAAAAATGCTTAGTACATCTGACCGTTGCTTTACCTGTCAACAATTGCTCTCCTAACTAGCAGTCCTTCTTAGTCGTGTCTGTCTGATATGCAGTGCACTGCATACCTCTAACCATGGCTTCATTGCTTGGTAGCTATCTTTGGGTTACACAGTACAAGGTGGAGTGCAACCATCCCTATCAGCACTCCTGAGTGATCCTTACAGATTCTGAGGCTACGGGATAGTCTCAGTTAACAGCACACATATATACAATTGCTCAGTCACAGCTGACAAAGTGGACTCTATTTAATTTACATCTCAGTCGCCTTTCCATTAAAAAGTGCGGGGTAGTGTAGAATATTATTGTCATCCTTGAAAGCGTATGCTCAATAGCTCCAGTAGTCTATAAGAAGTCCCCAGCCTATGTCTTGTTTTAGCTCTATGCTAGTTTCTGTAGCCGTTCATCACTGACACTGAGTCGCTGCTTACTTTACAACAGTTTAATAGTGGTATAGTGTGCAGACATGATAAAGAGTCAGTGCTCCAGTATAATTAAGCAGAGCACACTGCATCCCTAACATCAAAGGTTCAAGGTACAAAGTTAGCTTTATTTGATATAACTCCTTACAGATTAATCTAAAAAAGCAGTTTACAATGAAAATAACAATGGTATAATCAGCCCAAGCCACCAATACGCTTGAGAAGCATAAGAACCAGAAACTGGAAGTTTTAGAGAATGGTGAACAAAAGCAGGGAAGCCAGGGACCTGCATTCAGTGACCTGCAAGGATTACTGTATTGACACCAAAACAAGTGATTTATCAAGCAAACAAAATGGATAATGAATCCATGAATTGTTCATTGGTTAGTACTGACATCCTGAGTTAGCATTTTTATTTATTTATTGGGATTTATTAGCCGCCTTTATGAAGAGATTCACCCAAGGCAGTGTACAGAGGTACAGTTTAACATAAAACTTACAATTTTATTAACAGCATAACAATAGTAAAATGTCCAAATATAAACATAAATACAATAAATGAGGTAAACTTGAAAACAGCAAATTGAAACCTAATAATAGGACTACCATGAAACAGGATCAAAAATATATACATTTAACAGCACTGAAATTCAAATATCAGAGACATAATACAATGTTAGCATAATACTAATGATACAGCTAATAACCACACATTAAAACATTCAACTAACATAGATTACTACTACTACTACTATTTAGCATTTCTATAGCGCTACAAGGCATACGCAGCGCTGCATAAACATAGATATGAGGCTAATGCTTTTCTACAATACAACTTACCATATAGCTGAGGGACCAAGTGCAGATATATAGGTGGGGACAAAATGCATGGTACAGAGTCAGTTGGGATAGATAGATGTTTGGCTAAACTCAAGGCAAGTTCATTGTACAGTTAAACAAGATGCAAGGAACTGATCTAAGTTACGGTATGTGTAGCAAGCTAGTCCATGTGCAGAATGAGTGTATAGTCAGTCACCCTATGTATTAAAGGCTTGAGAGAAGAACCAGGCTCTCACCTACTTCCTGAAGTAGAGGTAGTCCCTTCTGGTAGTACATTCCAGAGTGTGGGAGCATAGGCGCCCGGTATAAGAGGCTTGGAGAGGCTAAGCCTCCCCCCTGCTGCAGCAGAATGGATCAGCTGTGGAGTCCACCTGCTCTGAGGGGATTAAATTGTTGATTTACCTCCATCCTCACAGCAGGAGCTGCAGTGAAAGCCCTCTAGCAGTTGTAGAAATTGGTTTATGGTTTGTTTACCTTACTGCTGGGAAAGCAGGGGGGGTTGGCTGGAGGTATCCTGGGTTGCCAGGGAGATATTTAATGAGGATGACTTCCTGACCTGCACTGAGGACAGATAGCAGCAGAACGGATACTGGGCCAGCATGATAAGAAAAAGTCACCAGACAAGAAAGGTAGAAAAGATCATTTTATTTTCATTATAGTGTTTGGAATATGTCCACTTTGAGAATCAGGTGCTCAACATTAAAAGTTTATATTTATTTACTTATTTATGGCATTTTTATCCCACATTAAACATGAATTAGGGTGTTTTGTGGCTCTACATGAGAATTGTGATGATATGATCCCTTGTTTCATATTGTTGACAGTCTGCATTTTCCATATGGGTGGTATATTGGTTTTGCAGTTGAGCGATTGTGGTTAGAATATGCTTTGAGCAACCACTTTATTCTTTGACATATGATACATATCTAATATCTAAATTTAATAAAGGTATTAATTGTGACTATTTTTATTTATTTATTTTTTCTGCGTGTTATCAGACAATTATGGATTTAAGCTCCACCCCCGGCTCTACCCCTAACCCTGCCCCCGTTAGCCTCCCCAAACAGTTGGGCCACCGACCGCCTATGTGTGGGAGCTACTCCTGAGAAGGCTCGCTGGCAGGTATAACGATTCTTGAGAGGACCTTGAAAGTCAAACACAGAGTTTTAAATTGAGCACTGTAAGTTACTGGTAGCCAGTGTACTATTTGCAGGAAGGGAGTGATGTGGTCACGCTGCTTGCAGCCTTCTATCATTGTGCTGCAGCATTCTGAATTAGTTGGAGCTGATGCAAACTCTTTTTGGTTTGACCAGTGTACAGGGCATTACAATAGTCTAGTCATGATGTTATCATGGTATGGACCACTGTGGTCAGACTTGTCATTTCAATATATGGAGAGAGATTTCATAGCTGCTGTGATAGAAACAATTTTTAAAGGTTATTTGAATTTGCAGGATCAGAGTTAGTGATGAGTCTAGCAGTATCCCAAGATTACTGACCTGTGATTTTAGGGGAAGTTCATTCTTCCTAAAAGGGTATTTTGAAGTCAGGTACTGTCCACTTGTGTTAGGTATTCAAAGATCCTCTGTTTTGCTTGAGTTCAGTCAGAGCTTTGTTTACACATTCCTGGGTTGTGGTCAGGGGCGTAGCCAACCCTCATGGTGGGAGGGGGCCAGAGTCCGAGTTGGGGGGCACATTTTGGTCTGCTGCCCCGCCTCCTTGCCACTCCCCTGCCATCCTGACGCTTCCCACCCACTGCTGCAGCAAATACGTTGACTGGCGGGAGTCCTCAACCCCCGCTAGCTGAAGAGTTGTGCAGCACTGGTCTCTGGTGCCGCCGCATTGCCTACTCTGATCTGTCTTCCCCTCACATCCTGCACGCTCCTTTTAGTGAAATTGAGCATCAAGGATGTCTCAGCAATTCTGACTCACAGGGAGCAGAGAATATTTGGAATACTATTGAACCTTGTGGTCTTAATAAAGAAATTGATTGGAGGTAGGTGTAGTCAGAGTCCAGTGTTTTAAAATGTGTCATTTCCGCTGTTAATTCAACACCCTATGGAGTCTTCCGGTTTTGGAGGTTCTGGTTGGGAGGATTTCATATTGGTTGTGTTCAAGAGGGTTTGTTTCAACAAAATGTTAGGTAAGTTAAGTCATACACAAAATCTGTTAGTAGGATTGTTAGGTTTGTAAGATGTTTGTAGCATGAGAATATGTTTTATTTGATTTGTATGTTTTAGTTTTAGTCTCCTGAAGATGTCGTTTGGTGAAACACGAGACCATGTTGAGACTAATGCAATGTGAGAGACTACTGTCATTGTGAGTTTTGAACTACACAGTTCTGGAGTCAAGGTTCCTAATCTGTTTATTATGGGCAACCCAGACTTTTTTTGAAACTTGGGCGTCAGATGTGAAATGGGAATTATCAACCATGTGGAGTGAATGAACAGGACATTTACTGGATGTTTTCATCTGTTGGATGCTAACAGTATATTTAATGAATGTCAGCTCCAAAGGGAAAGAACTGATAATGGAACTACTAGAGCTTATTGATTTATAGCCTATGCTGGAGATAATAGTTCAGTTTACATTACCGCATAGTCTATGGTTCAGTCAGATTTTAATATATGTGTTTGTTTAATATATCAATAAAGATGTTTAGTAAAGATTTTAATGATGTAATTCAATGATTTAGTATTTTTATATTGTTATATTTATTGTATGTTAGTGTTAGCCTGGGTTTGTTTAGTGAAATATGAATACTTTGAAAGAAAGGCAGGAGAGGGGAGATATGATAGAGACATTTAAATGCCTATCCAGCTTATTTTCGAAAGAGAAAGATGCCCATATTTTGACCCAAATCGGGAGATGGGCGTCCATTTCCTGTGGGCGCCCAAATCAGTATAATCAAAACCCGATTTTTGGCATCCTCAACTGCAGTCAGTCACGGAGACGAACAAAGATCACGGGGGCGTGCTGGAGGCGTGGCAAAGGCGGGACTGGGGCGTGGTTATCGGCTGAGGAGAGATGGGTGTCTTTAGCTGATAATCGAAACAAGAAGGGCGTTTTTGACAAGAATTTGGTCTGTTTTATTTGGACCCTTTTTTTTTCAGGTCCAAGTCCCAAAAAAGTGCCCCAACTGACCAGATGACCACCCAAGGGAATCAGGGATGACCTCCCCTGACTCCCCCAATGGTTACTAACCCCCTTCCACCAAAACACCCCCCACTTTACACACTTTTTTCCCAGCCTGTATGCCAACCTCAAATGCCGTACCCACCTCCATGACAGCAGAATGTGTTCTATCCTCTGACAGCCATACCCTGGTTCTGATGTGGGTCTCGGGTGAGTGTGACACCTTTTCTGTTAAGGGCACTGCAGAGTCACATCAGCAATGCATTGTGGTGGGTGTAGGGTATTGGGCTCCGTGATTCCACTAGCTTGTGTTAAATGCTCACGATGTTGGTAGTTGGTAGACTCTACTCCCATGTGCTTTCCCCCTTGCTTACTGGGTCAGAGTGTGCCCTGTTTTGTTTCTGGTAGTCCATGAGGTAGTGGCCATTTGTGTAAGACACTTTTAGATCCCTTTCATGTGTTAGCCAAGTTACAGTACTTAGTTCTTACCTTGAATGTTGCTGAAAGAGGGCATTGTACACCATTCTGCCAGCTCGGACCTACTGCTAATCTCAGTACCAGCGAGACTCGTTACCAGTGGGGCACAACCTCTAATCTGCAGTTAACTGTGAGTAAAGGTGCTTATTCAAATAAAGGACGCTTTCAGCGAGATTAGTCTTCAGGTGTGAACTGCTGTGCCAAGGTTATACACCAGCAACAAGTCCTGTCCCTGGAGCACTTTTAGTGGGTACTGCAGTGCACTTCATGCAGGCAGACCCAGGCCCATCCCCCCCACCCGTAACACTTGTGGTGGTAAATGGGAGGCCTCTAAAACCCACTGTACCCACATGTAGTTGCCCCCTTCACCCCTAAGAGCTATGGTAGTGTTGTACATTTGTCCCTCCCACGACCAAATGGCTTGGATTGGGACATTTCTGAGCTGGGTATTTTTAGTTTCCATTATCGCTTAAAAAAAACCGCCCATCTCAGAAGGGACCAAATCCATGGCATTTGGTCCGTCCAAACCGTATTTTTGAAACGAAAGATGGGCGCCCATCTTTTTCGATAATGCGGTCTGTCCCACCTCTTCACATACCCGTTTTCGGACATAGACGCCCATGGAGATGGGCGTTCGCGTTCGATTATGCCCCTCCATGTGGCATACATGCAAAGGAGGTGAATTTCTTTCAATTGAAAGAAAGCTCCTGAACGAGGGGGAATAGGAAGAAAGTGAAAGGGGATAGACTCAGAAGTAACCTGAGTAAATACTTCTTCACAGAAAGAGTGGTGAATTTGTGGGATGGCTTCCCAGTAGAAGTGGTGGAGATAAAAACAGTATCTGAATTCAAGAAAGCTTGGGACACGTACATAGGATCTCTAAGGGAGTCATAGGGAGAGTAGATGGCATGGATGGACAGGCTGGATAGACCAAATGATCTTTATCTGCCTACATTTTTCTTTGTTTCTATGTATAATTTTGGCTACAGGGAAAAGAGACAGGATGGGGTAGATTGAAGGAGGTCGGGATATTGGTTCTTTATTCAACTTCAAATTAAATTATTATGGATAAGCAATGCATATATTTGCTATGAAAAGTTTACAACATATTTTTGCTTTCTAATCTGCAACCTATCCAGTCTCTGATGCATGCAATTATAAAACTGCACTAAACTGGCACAGCAAAATAGCTAGCAGAATTCCTGAATATGGAAATAACTACAAGTTTTAGGTTACTTAGGAAGTCATTTTAGATGGTTTGTACAGCATCTACAAGTTTAAATAGAGACATTTATGTGTGCAGTTTGCATATTTATGTAAATAGTGAGTTCAGAATGACATTATTTACATGTGCACTATAGATAGCCTCGAATGCATAGATTTAAATGGGGCATCTTCAGGACATAGATTGGGTGGTCCAAAAAAATTATGGGGGTTGATATTCAAAGAGGGGCATTCTCGATATGACTTTTAAATCTGACTTTGGATGTTTTGCTCAAAACTTCTAAAATCCAAGTAGTGAATATGACGATTTCAAAAATGAAACGCTTAAAATTTTGTATTGAAAATGGCCTTTTTCTAGATGTTGCTGGACTTAGTATGTTTATCTTTTTGGACCATTTTTGAAAAAAAAAGTCCAAATGAAAAACGTACAAAATCAAGCCATTGGGACGTTGGAGGAGCCAGCATTCTTAGGAGGCTGGCTATGTAAACATCTCAGCAGAGCAGTGGGGCACCCCAGGGGGCAATGCAGTGGACTTCACATAAAAGGTCCCAGGTACACATCTCACCCTTACCACCAAGAAGAAAATTGCAATTTGCATAATGCTGAAACCTGTGGCTCAAATGACGTGGGAATCAAGAAAGACATCCAGACAACAAAAGCTTGAAACTGGAGTAAATTAAGGTATCAAACAGTAGAAGAAGAGTGCCAATATTCAGCACTTAACTGCCTAAATTAACCAGACAAATCAGATTGTATAAAACACAATCCTATCTTTGTCCAGTTTCACTTAATATCGCACTTAACTGGATAAGGGACAGCCAGCTGCACAAACCCGGATATTCAATGCCGATGCCTTAACGTGGTCCGGCATTGAATATCTGAACATATCCACCAATGGTGGCCAAATACACTGACCACCGCCGGCTAAATATTCAACTCAAAATGTGCATTTCCTATTTTAGGAATACACATATAGGGCCGGATTCAGTAAATGATGCTCAAAATTCAGTACTGAATGGTATTCTATAATGGGCATTCCAGGATCAACACCCTTTTTTTGAATGGCGCATAGCGCCAGGACCTACGCCCAACTTTGGGCATGTTGCGTGTGGATCTAAGTATTCTGTAACACTGCATGTATTTTGGGCTAGATTCTATATATGTGCCTTAAAAACCGGTGCCGAAAAAATATGGCTAGGATGTAGGAAAGTTTGTTGTAGACAGAGTGGGCATTCCATAGAGCACATGAGAAAGGCTTAGAAAAAGGAGAGAAGACAGGAACAGAAATTAGATTGGAGACATCACTGTGTGACCTGAACAAATAGGATGAGAGCTGATGTGGACGACCAGGATTAGGATTGATATCCCCAGCAGAGAGAAGGAGAAGGAGCCAGAGAGTACGGAGAAGGATAGGAGAGGCATGACAACAGTGACAAAGATGAGATGTACTCAGAATGAAAGGAAGGAAATGTTGAAGGTTGAGAGCTGAGAAGATGGGAGAAGACAAAAGAGATGATGAGATGATGAAAGCAGAAGGTGGACAATGTGTTCCTGCAGTATACAGTGGTTTCAGATGGAGAAAGAGATTGGGAAGTGGAAGTACCAAGAAGAGGAACTGTACATACTTGAGCCATAAGAAATACCAGAGAGAAAATACGGTGCATGGCACCTGGAGCGAAGGCCCTCGGTGGATCATGGTGGCCCTGGGAGTCACCCCAGACTAGGCTGTAAGGATATGTAGATGGGCTGCAAGTCCTCCACAGCACCTGGAAGGCAGCTAATGGGAGCGTGCAGCAACTGGAGCAAAGGTCCTGGGTGGATCAGGGTGAGCCTGGGAGTCACCCTGGACTAGGCTGTGAGGATATGCAGATGGGTTGCAAGTTGCATGAGCAAATGGGCTGCAAGTTATGTGCGCTAATCAGAATACGATCCGATTTGCGTGCACAACTTGTCACGCTATAGAGAATCCAGGGGTTTATGGGAACGCCCCTGATCTGCCCATGCTCCTCCCATGGCCACGCCCCTTTTAGATCCACATGAAAACACGTACGTGCTATTCTATAAATGGGCATGTAAGTGTGTTTTCATGCAGATCTGCCACCATTTCTGCCCTGTTTCAGAATTCGTCTATGCTGAAAATTAAGCACGGAAGTCATACCTAACATTCTATGCCGTATATAGAATTCCTTGATAAAGTTTTTAAAAAATCCGTTCGGCTTTTGCATCTCTTCTATTACGCACATACTTTTTGGCAAAATGCTCTTTCCAGACAGGGCTTGAAACAAGTGATTGAGGGAGTCAGTGTGCTTAGCTCCCTCAACTCTCCCACATATTTTATTCAGCTTCTAAAAAGATAAAGTTTGAAGCTAACCATACAGAGGAAGGATGAACTAGAAGGGGCGACCAAAAGCTTTTATTGCAATAAAACACAACTTACACTAAAAGTTAATTAAGAGGTGGAAGTATAGCCAAAATTCCAGTGCAATAAGCAGTTCAATCAATAGCCCAATGTGTTTTGGTGCTACCGCTTGCATCAGGGGCTGATGAATAAATCCGTTATAACTTAATTATCAGTAACAAGCTGCCTAAGTAAACTTAACACAGATCAAAGCAAAGGAAAATTAGGAATATAAAAAGAAAGAAAAAACAGTAGAACACAAAGAACAATTATAATGGGTGAAGGGGAAGAGATTCACAGCATCAGGATCCTTTGATGTGCTGCAGGGAAATATTATCTCAAAATGTACATCCATATGTGTTAACATATGGGGATTTGGGGGGTTTGAGAGAATTACAATGAGCTTGAAAGGAACAGGAAAAGAAAACCTGCTGATGCTCTGCAGTCAAATAGGCATTCCTAAAATGCAAACCAGGAGTAAAACCAGGTAACTCTTCAAGTGCATGAAAGGAAATATACCTGCATATAAAAGTGTTAACTGGACCAAAGAAGCCACCAAAAAGACATCAACAAGTACATCTACATTGATAGGACTATATGATGCTAACTTCTCAAGAGAACATATCAAATCTTACCAAATTAACAAAAAGAAAAACACCAAAATAACAAGAAAACTTACCTTAATAGGGCTAAATAGTACTAGCTTCTCCTGAAAAGTACTGTATAATACTCTTGCTAAGACAGTGAAAACAGTAAAACCCCTCAAATTGCTGGACAAAACAAAAGATAACACAAAGAGGTATAGTTATTCATGTGGGCTACTGTTAAAATGTGTTATTTTATTTCTAGCTCATTACGGGGCCCTTTTACTAAGCCGTGTAAGCGTCTGCACCAGTGGCGTAGCCACAGGTGGGCCTGGGTGGGCCGGTGCTCACTCACTTTGGACCCAGGTCCACCCAAAGTTGTGACTCTCTTGCTGTGGCTGGTGGAGATTCCCAAATCTTGCCAGCTGAAGATTTTCTGTCCTTGGGTAGTCCCCACTCTTCCAAATGTCAGCCAGTAGCACTTGCCTTGAACTGAGGCTGAGACTGACCCTTCTGCACATGCTCAGTTTTCGCACATGCAAAAGCACTGAGCATGCACGGCCTGCCGGCAGCAGCATCAATTTGAAGCAAGTGCTGCTGGCTGCTGTTTGGAAGAGTGCTGGCTGCATGAGGAGGAGGAGGAGGAAATCTTCAGCTGGCAGGGTTTGGGGATCTCCGCCAGCTCAATTATTTAATATTTGGGATTTGTGGGCAGGGAGGGGTGGAGAGAGGAGCAAACTAGGGGGGGAATGAATTCCATGCCCACCCACCTTAGGCTTAGGCCCACCCAAAAGTGTCCATCTGGCTACGCCCCTGGTCTGCACACACCCAACACGCGCCAAAATGGAGTTACCGCCCAGCTACCACGTGGCTCTTGCAGTAATTCAATTTTTGGTGCAAGTCCGATATGTGTGTTCGAAAAATAATTTTTATTTTTGGACGCGCGCCAAGTGACATTTGATGCACGTAGGTCATTACCGCCCGGTTACCACATGAGACTTTACTGCTTGGTCAATGGCTGGTGGTAAGGTCTCAGAACCAAAATGGACGCGCAGCAATTTTCATTTTGCCACATGTCCATTTTCGGCAAAAATGAAAAAAAGACACTTTTTGTAGGTGCGCTGAAAAATAATTCTGTACTTGCCCAAAACATGCCTCTACACTACTGCAGGCCATTTTTCAGCACACCTTAGTAAAAGGACCCCTATATTTTAGCATAGCTCCCATTTTATGCAATGAGATGTCATTACTAATAACCAGGGTTAACAGTAAAATAACATATCTGTGTATAACTGTGCATTGTTTTTTTTTTATAGCTCTTTGGAACTCACTTGCCCTGACAATTTGGGGTGAACTCTCCATCAAATGTTTTAAGATTGCCATTAAAACCTGGTTTTTCAACCAAGCATATTCAGATTGATTTGGGGGATTTCTGGGGATGCTGTCCACTGGATCCTACACTGTATGCTGGATTCCTGTACTCTGACTCACTGTTATGAGTGAGTTTCTTTACTTTTAAATACTTGTAGTTCCTTTTCAATTGAGTTCTTTTTTAGACTGTGTACTGCCTTGTCAGTTAAAGGCGGTATAGTAAATTGGAAAGAAATAAAATAAACAAATAAATCTTAATGGTAGCCCACGTTGATAACTTCCCCCCAGAGAACAAAGTCATCCTAAGAATGCAAAAACCAACTGCACAGAGCACAAAACCGTCTTACTTACAGAACTGATCCTGGAGGAGACAGACTGTTTGGTAGCAGTGTCTCTGGTTAGAGCCGCAACAGGGTTGCTTAATGTTGTTGTTTCCTGCTGATGCTGATGCAAGATGCAAAGATTTCTAAAGGCTTATTTATTTCTTACATTTGTATCCCACATTTTCCCACTTATTTGCAGGCTCAATGTGGCTTACATAGCACCGTAAAGACGTTCACCAAGTCCGGTAGATAACAAATACAAGGTAATGTTGTGGTCGAATAAGGTTCATGGGTTTCGGATGCAATGGGGATAGAAGAGAGGAAGAGTTATGTGGAGTCCATTACGAGCTGTGGTTTTGCTGTATTGCAGAGTTCAGGCACTTATGTTGGGTTGGTAGGATATGCTTTTTAAAACAGGTAGGTTTTTAGTGATTTCCTGGTTTAGATGGTCGAAGGTTATTTTCACAGCTTTTGGCATAATTACTCAAAATCAGCCTGATTTAAATGTAGGGTATTTGATTGAACTGCTTATATAGCACTGGACTTCTGGGTGAGCCACCATTAGTTAATTCTTTTGATTTTGTGTTTTATTGAATAAAAGTGTTAGGTAGCACCTTACTACTTTGTCTTTCCTCTGATTTGTTTCTTCCTTTGGGTGCAGTGGGATTTGCCTCCAGCGTGGTTTGGAAAGTAAAACTTTGCCAGTCAGTGCTTTGTCTATTAAACGGTGGCACTTGTATATATATGGGTCTTCTGCATATAGGGTTAATGCTATATATGGCACCTAAAAAATTGGTGGTGAAAAAAACACTTAAGCGCTATTCTATAAGCACTTAATGTTTGGCACTGTTTATATAACAATGCTTCAGTGGAGAGGTTGTGCATAAGTGTAGTCACCACCATTTGCACCAACAAAAATGTGGTGCAAATGCCCACACCTAAATTTACATGCAGAGCACCAATATTCTATAATTGCATGTGTAACTCAAAACCACGCCTGCAATCTGCCCCTAAGTGCCCATGATCTACCCATTTGCACAACACTCTTTTTGAATGGCGTATAAATTTTAGGCACGGATCCCATTCTTAACTTTACACAGATAAGTCCCAATTAAATCCAATTAGTGCCAATAATTGCTTGATAAAAAAATACAATTATTGGCACTAATTAGCTCATTATTCAATTAAATTGCATGCACAAATCAGGGACATGCCAAAATCAGCGTGCACAATTTTTGGTAACTTTTATAGAATCACAGGGATAACTGTCAGCAACAGCACGTACATGTGCTAATCCTGTCACCTGTACATGTATCACTGGCATTTACATGTAGAACTTCCTGTGGGATGCTGTGCTTTTCCTGGATGTGTAGTTTTTTGCAACCACTGCGATTACTGTAAGTTCTGGTAAATACGTGAGTATTTGCTGCTGTCCTTACACCTGGTTTACCAAAAGCTCTGCAGTCTGACTTGGAGGTCTCAGTTCCTACTTCACCATCCTGTGCAAAATGGAGCTTTTAGTCTGTCTAACAGTGTAATACTTGTATGCAGCCAACAGATGTCCTACAATCTCAACAAGTCATTCCAAGTCAATTGTATGCAACATTGGCAAAATACTGCTGTTCTTTTTCTGGTACAGAATAAAGCAGTACCTAAGAACAGAACAGATGCTATTAGATACAAAATTTAGTTTCCATATGCAGATCCCACTCCCATTTTTCCAACAACAGTAACAGTGTGCTTGTTTAGTAAAAGTCAAGACAATAATTAAAGACACAGTCATCAATGTTTAGTGGCCCTATCCTAAACTTAAATAAATAACTTATCTGTTTAATTTAGGAATGCTATTTGGGTGGAACTCCCTGAAAGGATAAATTTATCTGCACAGTGACTAAATATTATTAACTAGTAAACAAAGGTCCGTTTCTGAGAGCAATGAAACGGGCGCTAGCAAGGGTTTCATGGCTGCATGGCTCGTCGCGGTTTTACCTGGTTCGTGGCGTGCACCGCTGACCGCTGTTATTTCCGTTGTAGCTCTGTGTGGGTGGCAGTTTTCGTGCCCCGCCATCGACGTCATCGTGTTTTGACGCGAGGGCGGAGCAGAGCTACACTGTGGAAATCCGGAGTTTGTGGCCTGAGTAGATGGTTGGAGGTGAGAATCTGCTCTGCCCTCAACGTCATAACGTTTGATCCGAGGGCGGGGCCCAGAGACTGTGATTTTTGTGGCTTCAGAGCTTCGAACATATGAACCTTGGCTCCCTTGGCTTCAGTGACGTCAGCAGGCAATAGAACGTTGAGGGTGAGTTTTATATATATAGATATTTTTTTGCTCTACCCCCCTCCAGAAGCCCTGGCTACCTCTTTTCAAAAATGGATAACTTCTTGATAAACATCAATTCGTCCAACCCAAATTGCTCTGTTTTGTGGCCCTTAACATTTAAAAAGTCCTTTATGTGGTCAGCACCCACTACTGGCTACATAAATGCTTTTGAATTCTGTATTGTAGGAATAGCCTTTGATAAAATAAGTCCTATTAATCAATGATATTAACGTCTAAACCACTAAATGAGAAATTCTCAATCCAGACAAGTTCAAGATCAAGTTCAATTTATTATTTGATATACCACAAATCAGTATAAAATAATTTCTAAGTAGTTTACAAAAACAAATCTGGGGAATAGGGAGTAAATATCAAGGAGGTCAATTAAGGGAAAATTATAGCATTAATTCATAAGGGAAAGGCAGAATGGGAGGAACACAAGGGTACAGGACTGCGTAAACTGGCTGCAAGATCAGCTCAGGTCAGTTGATGGGAGAGCCTTAGTAAATAAAAAGATCTTGAGGGCACCCTTAAAGTTGTGAAAGGAGGGCGCGGCTCTAATAATCAAGGGAAGCTCATTACAAATCTTGGGGCCAACAACTCTGAAGCAAATGTTTCTGATGAGCTCCTGCCAGATAGGATGGTGGGAAGGTACGACGAGGAGACACAAATTAGGTGAATGGAGGCTTCATGGTGGTGTATAGGGAATCAAGAGTTTTGCTAGAAAAGAAGGAAGATCCGAATGGAAAGTCTGATGAACATTCCTTGGGACATCCCTAGCCAGTCTACGATGAATATGCATAAGATGTAAATATATCTTACCTTTAGTATTGTGTGCAATTCTGGTTGCTGTATCTAAAAAAATATGTAGCAGAATAAGAAAAGATACAGAGAAGAGTGACCAAAATGAGAAAGGGGGTGGAACAACACCTCTCTGGAAAAAGGCTAAAGAGGTTAGGATTCCAGTCTGAAGAACAGATGGCTGAAAGGAGATATGATATTGGTCTATAAAATCTTGAGTGAAACAGGTAAATGCAAATTCATTGTTTTCTCTTTCAGAAACTACAAAAGCTAGGGAACATGCCTTGAAGTTATTAACACATCTAAAATAAAGAAAATGCTTTTTTTTTTTCTCAACACACAATTATTCTCTGGATTTCATTGCTGGAGGTTGTGGTAAAAGCAGCATCGTTGGGTTTAAAAAAGGTTTGGACAAGTTTCTGGAGGAAACACTCATAAGCTGTTAAGTAACATGAAACGTTTTGGGATCCTTCCAGGTACTGGTGACCTGAATTGGTCACTATTGAAAGCAGGATATTGGGCTTGAAGGATTTTGGTCTGATGCAGTATGACAGTTATTCTTAGGCTATGTTCATATCTACCTCACACATATTCATTAGCAGAACTGTGCTGCAAGGATGATATTTAGCTGCAAGAAATATGAACATGTGACACCTTTGTTTAGAGACCTTCATTGGCTGCCTGCCTCTGCAAGGGTTGAATTTAAGATGGTTTGTTTAATTTATAAGATCTGCTATGGTTCTAGTCCATCCGACCACATTACTCTGATCCGATATCCTTCTGTAGATCGACCTACTCGTAGTCATTATTCTTTAAATCTAACTCTTCCTTCAGTGAACACAATTCAATATAAACGTTTTTTTTTTGGATAGTTCCTTTAGCTATTCTGCAGTCAAATTGTGGAACTCAATTCCTATTCAACTCCGGGGGATTTCAGACTACTAGCAGTTTAGGAAGTCTTTAAAAACTTTTTTATTCAAGAAATATTTTGAAGTGTGAATGATATTGTAGTGAAATGATTACATGCTGTAACCCGCTTTGATACTTTGAGTGAAATTAGCGGGATAGAAAAACAGGAATAGAATAGAACAGCTGGGGGGTGTCCTGAGGACTGGATTGAAAACCAGTGTACTAGACATTTTAATCTTTTCAACAGGACATTTTTTGACTGGCTAAGGCTTAGGGCATTGTTTATTAAGCTGTGCTGTAGGCACGCTAGTGTTTTTAGTAAATGCTAAAAATTAGCGTGTGCTAATGCTAGAGACACCCATATATCCTATGGGTGTCTCTAGAGTTAGTGCGCACTAATTTTAGCTTGCGCTACAAACACTAGTGCACCTTAGAAAATAGGGCCCTTAGTGCTCTGTTTACTAAGCCGCGTTATAGGTGCGTTAGCGTTTTTAATGTGCATTAACCATATATGTGCATTAACTGTGTACATGCCTACAATATCCTTATAGGCACCTACATGGTTAGCGTGCACACTAATTGTAGGTTTGTGAAAAACACTAACGCGCCTTAGTAAACAGGGCCCTTAGTGTTTTCACTACCAACCAAAATGCTTTAAAAAAACAAAAACAAAACAAGAAAAAAATAACATAGAAGAGAAGCAATTATGTTGCCCAAGTGGTTAGATATGTTTATGTTTGATTTATTCTTTCCTGTGTACCACCTTGAGTGAATTATTTCAAAAAGGTGGTAAATAAATCCTAATAAATAAATAATAAGTAAATAGTGTGACACCTGATCTTACATTTTTGTTTCTGATTCTAATGATTTGACATAACTGAAACAATGTCAATAAAATGGCAACCTGGGTTAAGGTGGCCTCCTTTGACAATAAATGCCGTTTCTTCACCTCAGTCTTTATTTCCACTAAAAGCTTTGACATTTTATATTATAATAGAGAATCATTATCCTGTTGTCACTTGCCATACCATTGACATTATCCATTTTATAGATCTTTATAAAGCCAATTAGAGATTGCCATCATCTTACAAGTGAGAACCTTTTGGGCTAAATTCTATGTATCATGCCTAAAAAATCGGCGCAGAAAAGAAATATGCCTAGGCGTATTCTATAAGTATGACTAAATTTAGATGTGGTTTATAGAATTTGCCTAGTGCCTGAATGCATGACTAAATTTAGCTGCAGGCAGCTACGTCAAGTAAAAATTGGTATAAATGTTGACCACTTAAATTAGGAGCGCACCAGGTGCGTTCTACAACAATGCCCATAGTTTTTAGAAATGCACATGACCCACCCAAGCCACACCCCCTTTTCAGCTATGCGCCTTTGAATTTATGCACATTACTTTACAGAATACGCTTAGACAGTTGTGCGTATAAATTCTAAATAATGCCAATTTATATCAATAATTGCTTGTTAATTGGCAATTATTGGCACTGATTGTCTGTTAGTTAATTACGTTGCACGCACAAATCCAGAATACAACCAGATTTACATGTGCAACGTAAGTCACACTATATAGAATCTGGGAGTTTATGCTTAACAGATGTTTTCACATGCAAGGCAACAGCAGTTTTGTCCAAGTATTGGCCGTATTTTGCTATTTGTTTTATTTTCCACTGTTGGTAATGTGCTGTATTAAAAGGAACTCTATGAGGCCTTATCATTGTAAGAGTGGTCTGACATATTTTCAAACGAGGTTTAGACCAGTTTCTGGAGGAAATGTCCATAAAAATTATTAGCCAAGTATACTTGGGAGAGTCATTGCTCCTATCTGAAAGTGAGCTAATAAGAAATACATTTACTTTTTGGGATCTGCTAAATATTTGAAATACAAACTGGTCACTGTCAGAGACAGGATATGGACTTTGGTCTGACTCAGCATGGCTTTCCGGATATCCCTATGTTATTTGGCTGTGAAACTGCTAGGTTCCCTTTCATGCCATTTGCATAATAAATGCATATTATGGAACAATAATAAGAGTCTCAAGGAACCTTCTTAGCATATAAATAAATGTTTTGATTTTTCAGTCTACAGAATGGGTTTCCTACTGTAATGACTGAGTTGAACTATTACTTTGTTATTCTAAGTGCAGGACTCTGTTATTGGGATGAGCCTAATGTTACAATAAAAACTTTCTGATCAATGAAGATGTTCATGTGGTCTTCTGTTACAAGAGTATCTTTCTACCATACTAATTAAGTTGTCTCTTCTAGATACGGACCCTGGGAACATTATTTGATAACAGTTGTATTTGTTATGAGTTTATTTATTTATTGTGATTTATTAACCGTCTTTATGAAGAGATTCACCCAAGGCGGTGTACAGCAGGTACAGTTTAACATAAAACTTACAATTTTGCTAACAGCATTACAATAGTAAAATAACCAAGAATAAACATACAGTAAATACAATAAGGGACCCTTTTAATAAGCTGCGTAGGCGCCTACACATTCCCAACGCGCACCAAAATGGATTTACTGTCCGGTTACCGTGTGACCCTTGCGGTAATTTAATTTTTGGTGCACGTCCAATACATGTGTCTGAAAAATATTTTTCATTTTCGGGCACGTGTAACGGACGCATGCCAAGTGGCATTTGGCGTGTGTAGGTCATTACTGCCCAGTTACCGCATGAGTCTTTACCACTAGGTCAATGGCTGGCAGTAAGGTCTCAGACCTAACATGGATGTGCAGCAATTTTTATTTTGCTACACGTCCATTTTTGGCAAAAAAGGCCTTTTTTACAGGTGTGCTAAAACATGGATCGGCGCACATCCAAAACCCATGCCTACACCAGGGGCGTATCTGAACTGCGGCGGTAGGGGGGGCCAGGGCCAGAGTGAGGGGGCACATTATAGCCCCCCCCGCCGCCGCCGCCGCCATTGCCGATCCCCCTCCCCCCAGCCGCTGCCATTGCCAACCCTCCCCCTCCGTTGCTCGCCTACCTTCGCTGGCGGGGGACCCCAACCCCCACCAGCCAAGGTCCGCGTCCTCCTGCCGCTGCCGGCTGCCTTTAAAAGAATTCCGTCAGCTGGCGGGGGACCCCCAACCCCCGCCAGCCAAGCCGAGGTCCTTTCATTTTTCCACTGAAGCTGGCACCGACGAAAGTTTCTTTTGAGTCTGACGTCCTGCACATACAACGTGCAGCGACGTCAGACTCAAAATAAACTTTCGTCGGCGCCAGCTTCAGTGGAAAAATGAAAGGACCTCGGCTTGGCTGGTGGGGGTTGGGGGTCCCCCGCCAGCTGACGGAATTCTTTAAAGGCAGCCGGCAGCAGCAGGAGGACGCGGACCTCGGCTGGCGGGGGTTGGGGTCCCCCGCCAGCGAAGGTAGGCGAGCAACGGAGGGGGAGGGTTGGCAACGGTAGGGGGGTCCAGGGCGAAATCTGCGGGGGCCCAGGCCCCTGAGGCCCCATGCAGATACGCCCCTGGCCTACACTATCTAAAGCCATTTTTCAGCGCACCTTTGTAAAAGAACCTGTAACTTAGGTAAACTTGAAAACAGTAAATTGAAACCGAAACAGTATCAAAATTATACACATTTAACGCACTGGAATTCAAATATGAGAGATATAATACAATGTTAGCATAATACTAATGATACAACTAATAAGCATGCATTAGAGCATTCAACTAACATAGATATGATTCTAAATAGTTTCTACAGTATGGCTTACTATATAGCTGAGGGACCAAGAGCAGATATATGATGGGAACAAGTTGCTTGGTACAGAGTCAGTTTCTATATTTTGATGGTTAGCTAAAATCAAGGTAAGTTCTTTGTATAGTTAAGCAAGAGATAAGGAACTGATCTAAGTTACAGTATGTGTAGCAAGCTAGTCCAGGTACAGAATGGGTGTATAGTAAGTCACCCTAAGAATTGAAGGCTTGGGAGAAGGGCCAGGCTCTCATCTGCTTTCTGAAGTAGAGGTAATCTTGAGTTATATGTAGCCCCTCTGGAAGTAAATTTCAGAGCATGAGGGCTGCTCCTGAGAAAGTACCATATTAACAATGAACAAACTATTTCCGTGATTGAGGTGATAGAAGTTTCACATAATGCAAGAGAACATCATCACTGTCACAAGAAATTCATTCACTATGGATGTACAGCCCCAAAATATTTGTTTTGTATGGTTTTCTTGTCATTTATGGGAATTTTCATTTTCATTTTGTTTGTTTCAGGTGCAATGTCATACATCATGCACACTATAAAGGGGGTAATTCTCTATAGATCAGCTAAAGTTAGGTGCTAGAATGATGGGTGCTAACTGTAAATCCTATAACAGCAACAGTGTGTGAATACTAGTGTAAGTCCACAGTTCTAAGCCTAACTTTAGGTGTGATCGATCACCTATGCCAGTTCAATGGCTGCTGTAAATGCTCATGCCTAACCCTTATGGCCCTGTTTACTAAGCTGTGCTAGAGGCGTGCTAGTGTTTTTAGTCCATGCTAAGCATTTGTGTGCACTAACCGTGTAGATGCCAATAATATTTCTATGGGTGTCTACATGGTTAGCACATGCTAATTTTTAGCACACGCTAAAAATGTTAGCGCACTTTAGTAAACAGGGCCCTTAGTATTCTATAATCCATGTGCATAAGTGCTAGGCACGCCCCTGACCCACCCATGCCCCTCCCAGGTCCACACCCCCTTGCAATTGCACTTATAGATTTTGTATACACAATTTGCAGATTCCCGACTAAGCAGTTCTGCATGTAACTGACAATTAGTGCCAATTAACACCAATTACAGTCAATAATTGATCATTAATGCTAATTAGCAGCTAATTATCATAATAAGTTAAGTGCATAATTGACAGTATTCCATAACTTGCATGCGCCACTATTAAGTTATGTGCGTAATTGACAGTATTCTATAATTTGCGTGGAAATACTTTTAAAACAAATTTTTTTCACTCAATGAATAGTTAAGCTCTGGAACTCTTTGCCGGGGGATGAGGTAACAGCAGTTAGCATTAGTTCCTGGAGGAAAAGTCCACAGTCTGCTAATGAGATAGACATGCAGAAGTTCCTGCTTGCCCTGGAATTTGTAACAGGGAATGTTGGCACAATCTGGGTTTCTGCCAGGTACTTGTGACCTGGCCACTGTTGGAAACAGGATACTGGGCTAGATCGATCATTGGTCTGACCCAGTATGGCTACTCTTATGTTCTTATGTACCACTTAACACACTATCCCCCTAATTCTATAAAAGTCACCACAAATTGCATGCCCAATTTGTGCATGCAATTTAATTGAATAACCAGCTAATTAGCACCAATAAGTGGGTTTTTTAAAAAGCAATTATTAGCATTCATTAGATTTAATTGGAATGTACACATGTAAACTTAGGCACAGGATCAGCGCCTTAAGTTTACACGTGATTTGATAAAGGGTGAGCGGAAGTGGGTGGGTCATGGGCATTGTTATAGAATAATGGGGATCATCGTCCAATTTAGGCATGTTCATCTGCACCACGTTTCAGTTGGTGCAAATGGCCATGGCTAAAGTTAGGTTTGATTCCCGGACATAAGCACTATTCTATAAACCGTGCCGAATTTAAGCACAACTTATAAAACAGCACTTTTTCTGGCACCGATTCTTTTTTGCTGCCATATATAGAATCTAGCCCTAAGCATAAAATTGTGCACAAGTATATAGAATTAAGGGGTATTTGTGAAGTGTGCATTCTTTGTGACACAGAGGGAAAAAAATAAAATTTCAGTTTTTTTGCCTGTTGTGTGGCCTAAATGTTTATGAAGTGACATGGGAAATATTACTAAATTTCCTTTGTCCTTTCAAATGAATGTAGATCCCCATGACCAGGACTTAATTCATAGATAAAAAAGAAGTGGAACAATGGAGCAAGGGGAGGGGAAAGTTAGGTCAGGGTGGGAACAACAGGAGAAGAGGGGCTGGACAAGAGAGCAAAATGATTATTCTTTGCTCTGCTTTAGACCCACCCCCTTCCCTCCCCTCCTCTTCATCACAGGCTACCTGGAAAGAGGGGCTGAATCAGAACACCCCTGCTACTCTAGACTGAAAAGAAGTGGTGGAATTGCATTACAAGTCATTCCCCCAGAAATTAAATCCTGCTTATCATTCACTATAGCAGGACATTCTCTTTCACATTTTGGTGAATGTTAAGATTACGGTAAATGAATTTCCCTTTGCTTCACTAAATACAAATTCATCTCGCCATTTTCAGAGGTGATGTGATCCCACAACCTGCATTCCCAGGTTTCCTCTTACTCTGTCACTGACATGAAGGAACTTTTCTAACACTTCAAAGCAGTAGCAGGGTTCCTTTGCTTCACTCATAACTTTCTGAAGATTTGAAAACTCATAACTCTCAGAAGAATGTAAAAGGATTTGAACTGAAATATCCTAAACAAACATGAAAGCTTTACAACCATGGAATTACAGGCAGAATTTCAAATCTTATTTAGATTACCCCTGTTGGCTAAAAGAAATCACCTCTGCTCCCCAAAGGTACCAATAAAGCACTATTCCATTGTCCAATGAAAATATTCTTCTGGTTAAATTATTTAAATATATGTAAATGAATTCAAGGAAAGCCAGCTGTGGTGCCTGAGGGTAGGCTTGATTGACAGCCTTGCCCACCATGCTTTCTCTTATTTGGTGTCTGTGCAAGAGAGCAAGATAATCTGCATATTTATCCATTTCTATCTATCTATAGATATAAATATATGCTTATGCATAGAGAGAGAGGGATTTTTTTTTAACTTTTTTAATATATTTTCTCCTTTATCTAAAATCACAGCTTTTATCCTTCTTCTGTACTAATGGATTACTTCTTTGCTTTTACTAATTCTCTCCAGATCATCAGAAAGACATATTTCTGTTCAATGGCATAAGATTGTTTTTCAATGTAAATATTTGGACACCTCAAGCAGTTCATGATGGGGTGATCGCTGGAGTCCATTACTGACAGCACAAAAGGCTCCACAAATTACAGGATACATTTTGTAGGAAGACATTTAGAATACGGAGGAGTAGGATGACATAGTTTGGGAAAAACTTGATCATTTTTGTATTCAGTTAATTTCTCTTAATTTTCTCTGTTACCCAACTCCAATTTTCCTTTTCCTGTTTCTTTTCCTCCACATGTTCATGTGTTCCTAGAGCTGTATCTATATCATACCTCTCTCTATTTCTCTTGTCCAGCTCTTTTCCTATATCCATCTATTTCTCACTTTTCGTCTGGCTCCTTAAATCTCTGCCTGCTTTAATCTACTTTCCACTTCATGCCTTTATTGTCCTTCCTTCTCCTTATTACTACTCCCTTTTTCTGTCTCTCGCTTTTAAATAGCTATACAAACTTGCCAAAATCTTTCAGAGCAATTCTAGAGAATTCTCCTGAATTTTTCCTGGAGACTTTTTGATTTGCTGGACTCTTACAAACTGTCACTTGCTAATTCTGCTGGATAAATCAAGAAAATACAAAACAAAGCTCATAAAAATTCAGGTGCCTTGGTGGTAGGGGTTAATCTGTTTCTATAGTTTTCCCACTGTCTCTCTCTCTCTCTCTCTCTCTCTCTCTCTCTCTCTTTCTACTTCTCATCCTGTAGCTTTCTCCTTTTCCTTTCTCTCTCCTCTTGCCCATCTTAATCCTCACTCCTCACCACATTGTCTCCCCTTACATTTGAGCTGTCCTTTCTTTCTCTCTGTCCCACTAGCATCTTCAGACATGGCAGGAAATCCCAATGTGCCATCAGTGTTCCTCTGCTTCACGTGTTATCTTCGCCAGTCAGAATTAGAGCTGACACTGCCGTCAGGTGTAGGGCACAATTTAGTGCTCGTCTCTTCACATGCTGCAGAAAAATTCAGCACCTCTCTGAACATGTCATCTGTGTCAGTATAAAGTTAATAGGAAGAGATGATTTATTAGAGAAGTTTTATGGAATTAAAATCTAGAGCTGGCGCAGTGACAGTGTTGTGCACTGCCAGGCAGAAGACTCAGATTTCATTTGTGGGCCCAGATTCTGTTTCCTGGAGAAGGAGCCTTAGGGGAGCATACCTACATGAGCTCTTGAGAGAGCTGCCCTCTGTGGTATCTGGACAAGGATTGCTATTGTGATGGCCGAGCTTGTTGGATCCTGAAAATGAAAGTTCATAGCATGATGGCAGCCAACTCCAAATAAGCTGGAGGCTTAAAGGGGCAGGAGGAAACTAGTCTGTTTAAAATGTATGGGGGTAATATTCATTCAGCAGTGGTCAGTGTTTTTTTTTTTTTGAATGCTAACCACCACTGCTAGAATTATGCCTGGATATTGAATGCCAGGCTATTTCGTGGTACCATTATTAACTATCTGGATATGTGTGGATGGTCAGCATGTAACCGGACAAGTGCCAATATTCAGCCATTAATCTATTAAATTAAACTGCCCAAAGATAGGACTGCTATTTATGCAGAACAAATGGGGTAATTATGTAAGTGTGCTCCTATAGTCAGGTGCTTAAGACCAGATTCAGTAAATGGCTCAGAAATATGGTCACTGTAAAAAATCCATGCTAAGCACAAGTCTGTAAAGGACACCCTTGATAGAATCATGCTTAGCTCAGATTTCTGTTCCCAACTGAAATCTGGTATAATCTTGGGGTGCAAGTTAGGCACGGATCCCCCTAATTCTATAACTCTACATGCATCCAAGGTGAATACCCCAGATCTGCCCATGCCCTTCCCATGGCCATGTCACCTTTTGTCTGCCTGATATTCAGTGCTATTTAACTGGCCAGAAATAGCTCCTGTCTGGTGAAATAGCACTTAACTGGCTACCTGCGAATATTCAGCAGCAGATAGCCGGTTATCTTCCGCTGAATATTCCCGGTCAACGCTTACTGCTGGATTCTATGTAGTGCTTCTAGAGATCCGTGCCAAAATCCAGGCATATTCTGTAACAACACACAAAACTTAATTGGCTTAACAAGCTAATCAGCATTGATAACAGCACTTAACATGCAATGATGAGCACTAATTGGCAATAATTCGAATTTATGTGCACAACTTGCTAAGCGTACTCCGTAATGAACTGTGCCTAAATTCTAATGTGTGCAGTTCAAAAAGGGTGTGGCTATAGGGCCATGTGCGTCCCCAAATTTATGCGCATAGTTAGAAATTATGGCACAGTATGCATAAATCTATATGCAGGGATTTACGCCACATTTTGGTTGGTGTAAATGGACATGCATAATTTTAGGCACTGGGATATCAACTAAGCACATTCTATATATTGCTCCTAAATTTAGGTGCCATTTATAGAATATGCTTAGGCAGAAATGCTTACTGTGTGGATTTCTTAGGCGCCTTATATAGAATCTGGCCCTTATTGACTATATTGCATGATATAGCCAGCTACCTGTGAATATTCAGCGCATCACCAACTAAGTTTGGTGGCCATATTGGGCTGTCAAAATAACAGGTCTATCTTGGCTGGTTCAAACTTAACCAGCCAGCTCTGAATGTTGACTTGACTAAGTTTGAACTGGCCAAAAATAAACCGGATATTCAATGTTGGTTACTGGAAACAGCCCAGCATTGAATATCTGGGCTCAGCACTGACTGCGGGGAGGCAGCCCAGCTAACTCCTGCAGTCTGAATATCAGCTCCTATGGGATTCAAGCATGCAGTGTTACAGAATTGTATGCAGCAAGATGCACGCTCAAATCCACATTGGTGCCAATTAACATCAATAATTGATTGTAAGTGCCCAACTATTGGCCTTAATTGGCTCATTACCCAATTTAGTTGTGCACACATCTTAGGATCATGGCCAAATTTATAGAATCTGGGGTTTAGAGAAGAATGCCCATCTTTCAACACAAATCGGGAGATGGGCGTCCTTCTTGCAAGATCGTCCAAATCAGCATAATTGAAAGCTGATTTTTTTTACAACCTCGACTGCTTTCCGTCGTGAGGACGGCCAAAGTTCACGGGGGCATGTCGGCAGGGTAGCGAAGGTGGGACTGGGGCATGATTAGGAGTTGGTTGACCTCGGCTGATAATAGAAAAAAGTGTCCCTGATGAGCACTTGGCCGACTTTACTTGGTCCATTTTTTTTCACGACCAAGCCTCAAAAAGGTGCCCCAACTGACCAGATGACCACCGGAGGGAATCAGGGATGGCCTCCCCTTACTCCTACCATGGTCACTAACCCCCTCCCACCATAAAAATACAAGTTTAAAAATACTTTTTTGCCAGCCTCTATGCCAGCCTCAAATGCCATACTCAGGTCCATCGCAGCAGTATACAGGTCCTTGGAGCAGTTGTAGTGGGTGCAGTGTACTTCAGGCAGGCGGACCTGGGGGGGGGGAGGAGTTTTGGTGGGCTTAGCATCCAAGGTAAGGGAGCTATGTACCTGGGAGCAATTTCTGAAGTCCATTGCAGTGCCCCCTAGGGTGTCCGGTTGGTGTCCTGGCATGTGAGGGGGACCAGTGCAGTACAAATGCTGGCTCCTCCCATGACCAAAGGGATTGGATTTGGACGTTTTTGAGATAGACGTCTTTGATTTCCATTATTGCCGAAAACCGAGGACGACCATCTCTAAGGTTGACCTAAATGTCAAGATTTGAGCATTCCCGACCATATTATCGAAACGAAAGATGGATGTCCATTTTGTTTCGATAATACGTGTTGCCCCGCCCCTTGGTGGCACCGTCCTTAGAGTTGGGTGCCCTTAGAGATGGTCGTCCCCATTCGAAAATGCCTCTCTATGTGGCATTTACCCTATAAAGGAAAATAGGTGCCTACTTTCCTTTACAGAATACATGCCATATATTAATTAATTAATTATTGGGATTATTTTACAGAATACATGAAACATATTTATTTATTTGGGATTATTAACCGCCTTTATGAAGAGATTCACCCAAGGCGGTGTACAGCAGGTACAGTTAACATAAAACTTACAATTTTGTTAACAGCATAACAATAGTAAAATGACCAAGAATAAACTAAATACAGTAAATGAAGTAAACCTGAAAACAGTAAACTGAAACCTAATGATAGAACTACCATGAAACAGTATAAAAAATATGCACATTTAACAGCACTGGAATTCAAATACCAGAGATATAATACAATGTTAGCGTAATACTGATATGATATATGCCTATAATTTAAGTGTGAGCACTTATGCCAGCCACAGAGCAGGCATGTTGCACCTAAATGTCAGAGATATATGTGTAATTTCTAGCATGCTATAAATTAGGTGTGTAAATGTGAGTCCTACTCAGACTCCACTTGTATGTATACCTCCTTATAAAATACACACTATGTAAGATGTATGCCTATTTATGGAATAACACTTTGGCAGATTTTGGCATTTATGTAGGTATGTGAACACAGATGTGTGTATGCTGGTATTCTAATAATGTATACGTGCAATTACCATGAACATTTTATCACCCACTCTGTAGAACAGTGGTCTTCATTAATTTTTAAGCTGGGGGCCAATTTGGATTCTAATGAGCTGAGGGAAAACTGCCAAATATCTTCCCATGTGGGGCCACAAAACTGCTGACCAGTGTGGGTCAATGACTTCCATCCCCACCAGCCCAGTATCCAACTTCACTGGGGCGTATCCTCAAAGTTGTGAGCATTTCCAAATGCATTCTCTTTTATCCATTTTCCCCTTTCTGTCCTGAGCCTGGGTAGAGAGGCAGAGAGGCAGAGTAGCAGGAAAAAAAAAACCCTAGAAAGACAACAGGGGCTGCCGTTGGCCTCCGGGCCTTGCATTGAGGAACACTGCTACGGAACTGTCCCCAATAGACCATTAATTCTTGGTATACGTGCTAATGCTACTGTACAAATCTTGCATAATTTACGTGTATTTGTCTCCAATGTGTGGCAGAACAACACACAAGGTCCTCTATCTGTTTAAAATGGAGATTTCTCAGCTTTGTGATATGTATTTCTAATCCAAGTGTTCACTTGTTTTATTCTTTTGGAATAAATTTTATTTCAGCACTTAATATACCACAAGTGATCCCTGAGGCGACTCATGTGGTTTACAGTTTCTATTACAGGTACCTTGCACTGTCCATAATGGGCTCACAATCTAAGTAATGTATTGTACCTGGGGTAATGCTAAGTGACTTGCCCAGGGTCACATAGAGCTGCGGAGGGAATTGAACTGGGTTCCTCAGGATTTCAATCCACTGCTGACCGTCAGGCAGCAGCACGAATTGAACCTGGTTCCCTAGGTCTGCAACCTGCTGCACTAACCATTAGGCTACTCCTCCACTCAAAATCAAGTTTAAAGAAAGTACAGTATTAGCTACTTGGTTACACAAATAACAAAATGCAGTTTTGCCCATCTTTCTAGGTACCTAGTGGAGACTAATTTTATAAAAGGGGGAGGGATAAAGGGTCATGGAACTGATATACCGTCTTTCAGTGATACAACCAAAGTGGTTTATAGTTATTATATGCAGATACTTTCTCTCTCCCTGGTAGGCACTAATGTGAGGTCTACAAAAGCGCCTATTTTAAGGGTGTTTTAGAAAAGCAACATAGGCTCTATGCCATTATAAAAGAAGCTCCCAAAGCAGCTGCAATACTACACAATTGTTCTTGCATAAAGTTACATATGCTCCAAAAAAGGTGTGAATCTGGTTGGCGTTTTATAAAAAGCCATTCATTGTGTATGCGCCCTACATATGCACAAAAATGGCTTTAGAAAATTACCCTCTCTCTGTGTAACTTATCTGTGTAAATGGTGGTAGCCAACGGAAGGTGTAACTTTAAAAGAGTAAGTTATCTGTGTGCATTCATTGGTGACCCTTGTCCATGTACTGTGGCTCAGTGTTTTGTCCAAGATATGCCCTACATCTTTTTCTTTAGATTCTTGCTCTTCGGTTTGGGAGAAGGTATCCATTTTTCTTTGGGACAAAGATTTATCTTTCTTCCTTGTTCAAAAAAAGCTATAATTAGGCCTATGTTGAAAAATCCTTCTCTTGCCTGTACTATAGTTCGGAATTATAGAACTATTTCTAATTTACCATTTCTGAATAAGATTATTGAGAAAGTGTTTTATTGTCAATTGTTTGACTTCTTGGAAGGAGGGTCAATGCTTAGTAACTTCCATTCCAGGTTTTGGAGGCATTATAGAGCATACAAACCTTATTGGTTTCATTGATTGACAAAGGGGCTTAATTTCAAAGCACTTACTTCCAAAGTTCCATATGTTCCTATGTAACTTTGCAAGTCTAAGTGCTTTGAAAATACACGTTAAAGTGTACAGGATATAGCATGGGGGATGGTTTGGTTATTGCCATCTTGGATTTCAGCAGTTTTTGATACAGTGCAATATAATTTGTTGCAAGGCAACTGTTGGACTTAGGAACTGGAGACAGTGTTTGAAAGAGGCTTTCTTCTTTAATGGAGGATTCTTTATTGTGGGATTGAATTTTATCTGAGTTGAGGCAGTTGTAATGTGGGGGACCACAAGGATCAGTTCTTTCCTTGGTTTTAGTTAACTTTTTTCTCTGGCCCTGGCCTTCATTCTGTTGCTCAGAGGTATCATATCTTTGTTTGCTGATGATATCCAAACTTTTTTGTCAATTGGGAAAGTGTGGTGGAAGGAAATGCAGGTACTGAAGTAAGAACTGGATAGAGTGGCATTGTGGCCTCAGCAGGACATGCTACAATTGCATGCTCAAGTTGGAGTTCTTTGGATTGATCAAGCACAACCCAGCAAGAATTTTATGTTTTAGGTGGATGGTGAGTCCTGTTTTGATTGAGTGAGGTGCAAAATTTAGGGATCTGGCAAGATTCAATGTTTAATTTAAGCTAATGCTGGAATTTATAATCTACTTAAATCCCTTAAAGTTCAGAGTGGATTACAACAAACCATCAAATGACTTTGGAAGTTCATATCACTAAACTTTGCCGGTGGTTTTTCATCAGTTGAAGCTGATTAAGTAGCTTAGTTTATATCTGCCAGCTGGTCATTTGATATTAGTGGTACAAACCCCAGTCATAACTAGACTATGGGAATACAATGTTTTGGGGGTCCTTTCATTAAAAAAAAAAAAAACCTCTGCAATGCATTCTGCTCCTGTAGAATGCAGCAGCTTGATTAATTCTGAGATTGAATTTCAGGGACCACATCTTGTCAGTGTCTCAGGAACTTCAATGACTGCCAGTTAAAGAGCAGCCATAAAATCTTGATGTTGTTGTTTAAGGTTAGCAATCAAATGGGACTATGCTATCTTTCGGATTTGGTGATGTCTTGTATACTGGGATGAGCTCTTGGTTCCTCTGCAAGTGCTTTGTTAACAATGCCAGGCTTTATTAGTGCCTGCACCATGTTTTGTGGAATAAGATTCCTAGGGGACCTTTTACTAAGCAGTGCTATCTCCAGTGCAAGTCCTTCCCATGCCCTGAGGCCACATTTACCCTTGGATTCTATATAGTGCCTAGAGTTCCATGCCAAAATCCAAGCGTATTCTATAACAACGCACGTGACTTAACAATAATTAGAATTTACACACACAACTCGCTAAGCGTATTCTGTAACAGTGTGCCTAACTTCTAACACGCACAGGCAAAAGGGGGCATGGTTATGGGTGGGAAAATGGGCATTTTGTGGGTATTCCAAAATTTATGTGTGCTGTTATAGAATATGGCCCTCTGTGCCTAAATCTACGTGCCAAGATTTAGGACCATGTTTTCATTGGTGTAAATGGAGGCACGTAGATTTAGGCACTATGATTTCCACCTAAATGTATTCTATATACTGCACCTAAACTTAGGAGTGGCTTATAGAATAGGCTTAAGTGGAAATGTTTTCCACGCGGATTTTTTAGGCACCATATATAGAATTCCCCCCCCCCCCTTAGCATGGGTGTTAAAATGGGTCCATTTTCTATTTTCCCCATTAATGGCCACTTGCTTATTTCATTAGCATGTGAGCCCTTACTGCCACCTATTTTGTAGGTGGTAAGGACTCATGCACTAATCACACACTAATCAGTTAGCACACGGCGATGTAGCTAACACGCCTACTCTCTCTGCCCCAGACATGTCCCCAGCACTAAAAAACAAATTCTACTTTTTATCATGTGGGAAGCCCATGCTAAGCCCAAAACTACCGTGGGGAATCTGAGCGCACCCTGCGGTAGTGCTTTTTAACCTGTGGTAAGCATGGGTTAGTGCTTACTGCAGCTTGGTAAAAGGACCTCTTAAGTGATGCGCCAGAGCAAAAGTATGCACAATTCTGTAAGAGGGTTAATGTGTGGTTATGAGGCAGGTTTATGGTTGATTTGATTTGAGGATCTAGTGTTATTAATAAGCGTCAATAAATAAATAAAACTTTATATGGTTAGCTTATCCATTTAATGCTATATGATTGGCTTGCCCACTGATTATTGGACCTATTATTTACTTAGCATTGATAAGCTTCTTTCTCATAGCTTCTTTCCTCTTCAGTCAGTTTCTTGAGCTTTTTGTTTCTCTCTGTGTCACGCTTCCTGTTATCTCTCACCATTAGGTTCTCTCTGCCTCTCACCCCATCTCTGTTTTACTTACATTTTCTTGTATTTTCTCTCCCTCATATTATTTCTTTGTTCTTCTTTCAACACCCTCTTTTCTCACCTTCAGTCTCTGACCCTACTTCAACCCCAAAGACCTGCTGTTTTCGATCTCTGCCCCTTACTCACCCCCTAACCTGCCACTACCAATTTTTGCCCTTCCTCAGTCCCTACCCTACCAGTCTCTGCTCCTTCCTCAGTTCCTACCTTGACAGTTTCAGTCTCTGTCCCTTACTCAGTCCCTACCCTGCCATTTCCAGTCTCTGTCCCCTCTGACCCTACCCTGTCACTACCAGTCCATGCCACTTTTAACCTCTGCTACTTCCTTAATCCACCTCCCCTACCCTGCCATTTACAGTTTCAGACCCTTACTCCTTCCTCTGCCCCACCACCATCAGTCTGTGACCTGTTCTGCCTCTCACCTGCTACTGCACTGAGTAATTTCATGTTCCACAATACCCATTTTTCTTTATCTTTTTTTTAAATAGCACTACAATTACATTGGTTGCCAAGGCAACACCTCGAGCTTCCCCTTGGTTGCCACAGTGACATGCCATGTGCTTGAAACAGTAACTATGGTAACCATCTAGGCAGTCACAGATGAACAATTTACTTTGTGGCAAAGTAATCATTGCAGGGCGGGATGCGAGTACAGGCTGGATATGTTGAAAAGAAAAATAAAGGGTTGGATAAACAAACAGAAAATAATAGTAATAAAATTAAAATAACAAAGCTACAAAAAGGCAGTGATCTCTCCCCTCCCCTGCAGTCTTGTGCATACAGAGGGAAACATTTGCAAACCTAAATCTAAATCCTATCGCTTCAAAGAGATCTAGGTGCTGCAGGGCATTTGGTGACAGAATTATAATTTCTGAACATAAGTCAGCTTGCACGTCATATATTGACTATTCAAGGTCCTCTTAGCAGCTCATGTTAGTCACAATCTAATTTTGTCTAATTATTCCAGCAAATAGCCGTAATCTGTGAAATATTCCCCTCAATTGCAAGGGCTGTTATCTTTACGCCATGCGGGGTCTCCTTTCAGCTCGGACTTCCACTGGCATTGAAGACCGGTCAGTGCTTATCAGTAATATGACTCTAGGGCTAGGCAGGGACACTTCTCAGTTATGTTCCCATGCACTCTTGGACATGTACACACACACTCCACATTCACTGACAGATTCAATTCATAGCATATTAGATAGAGAGAGATGCTGTCATTTACTACTTTTTTTTTATTGGGCTAAAAATGAAGGCTTTTGATACAGGCCAAAGCTGTTCTTTAAAATTTAAGAAGCTAGTGAGTGCTGCCAGAGCTCTTCCATTAAGCTGTGTTTTATTCCACCAGCAGCACACTGTACTTGCCAATATTGCAAGCATTTACAAAATGGGTGAAAAACATTGTGAATTTCACCTTGGATCCTGGCACCTTCAATGAGAACTCTTTCAAGAGCATTGTTATATCGCAGTTAATGAGTATTCATTAGAAAGTTGCATGAAAAAAAAAGCTAATTAGGAGAAATACTACAGCATCCAACAAAAGGAGATATCCACAGTAAGGAGCAGCCTTACTCCCTCAATCTATAACTTAAAGCTTAAGGCTAAGCATCAAGGGCTAGATTCTCTAAATGGCCCTCAAAAATGGTTGCCGATTCCTGCACCCTAACTATAGGTGCCACATCCCTATGCTGATAGTCACTCTACTATGTTGTCTAACATTGCTTCTTGTATATCCATTATTGAATACTTTAGTTCCATTCAGGGGCAGACTGACAGAGATCTGGGCCCCCAGGCAATAAGGGTCATCCCCCCCCCCCCCCAACCCCATCTGACAGATTACTGGCTCTGCATATCTCATATTATTTCTAAAACACACTTTAGACAAAAACCTGATGTAGAAATAAACAAAATCATTAAATCCTGCTAATGGTGTATCTAGGGTATACAACTGGAATGATCTGCATCTTGTTTTGCTTTGTAAATGTTGCTGAGGCTCAATCTTTTTTCATTTGGACACACCTGACGGGTGATGCTCACATATATGACACGTACATGACCCTCACCTTTGGTCTGACACAGTATAGCAGTTGTTATGAGTTAAATGTACATATGCTCTGCATCCACAAAAATTCAACTTCTCCCCAACAACAGATGCAGATCAGAACTAGGAAATTTCCCAATGGAAGTCACCATACAAAAAAACATTCTGATTCTCCATTCATCTCAGGAGTAGCAACATAAATCTCTCCACTTCCAGGCACATTGTGAAATATAAAACTGAAAAAAATTCTAACATATAAATATACCAGCACTAATTCTATGATTCAAACAGCAAGAACCCTACCTATGAATAGGCAGTACTACAACTATTACACTGGGCCATAAAACACCAACACACCAACTATAGGCAAAACGGAACAAGTGGAACTGCTATCGAGTTCTACACAGAAACTACATACAGAATACCGCACCTCGGTCATATCCAAAACACAGACAGACCCTCATCAAATACAGAACAAGAGATCACAAATTATAAATAGAAATATGAAGAAAAAATTGAACTGGGAACCCAAGAAGTCAAATTCAGTATGTATCGCAACACTGAAGAAATAAAAACAAATACAGGAATATAATACAAAACCATTTGCAATGCACATTTCCCAAAGCTAACATATTCCAGTTAATAAATTCAAAAGAAAACTTATTTTCTACCTTTGTTGTCTGGACATTTTATTTTCCCATCATGCTGGTCCCAGTTTCTCTTTTCTGTTTTTCTGCCTTCTTCTCTTTCCATCCGTTGTCCATTCATCATTTCTCCCCTCTCCTCCTGTCTTGTTCCATTCCTTCACTACACCTATCTGACACACTGATCTTTTCCTTTTTAGCTTCACCCTCTTTCTTACCTTCCAGTTCGCCATCTCCTGTTTCCTTTCATCAATTTATCAACTTTCCATCTCTTTCTCTCACCCATAGCTCTCCTATTTCTGGTCTCATCCCTTACACATCCTCCTATTCCATCCTATCTTTCATCTACTCCCTAATACCACATTTCTATTCTCTATACTCACCATACACCTCCTACTCATTACCTTGACAACTCCCAATGGCCTCTCTCATATGGTTCCAACATTCATAGTATTGCCCCTCCCACTGCTGCCTTGTAGTCTGATATCTCTTCCACTCCACCACTGTCCCCACCCATGGTCCAGCATCTCTCCCTCGTGCTCCCAGGTTTAACATCTCTCCCTTTTTCTCTCCCTACCTCCCTTCCCTGGGATCCAACATCTCTCCCTCCCTCCCCTCTCCTCCACCCCTTCCCCACTTCCAACATCTCTCTTCCTTCCTTCCCTCCCTCCCTTTGTTTCCTCCTTCCCCATAACTCTGGGTTCAGTATCTCTCCATCTGTCTTCCTTTCCTTAATCCTTCCCCTCCATCCCCCAATCCAACATGTTTTCATCTCCTTCTCCTCCACCCACAGGTCCAACACGTTTCCATCTCTATTCTTTCTATTCCTCCCTGTGTATAACATATCTCCCTCTCTGTTCTATCTTTCCCCACTCCCCCTAGGTCCAATGTTTATCCATCTCTCTTCCTTCCCTTAGCCCACCCTATGTGTCTAACATCTATCTCTCTCCTTCCCCTCTGCCCCCGGACCCAACATGTCTCTATCATTCTTTCTTCCCTTCCTCCTTCCCTGCATTGAACATCTCTCCCTCTCTGTTTCCTCATTCCCTACTGCCTCTTGGTCCAAAATCATCTTTCTTTTTTCCCCCTTCCCAGCCTACCTGTTCATCATTTCTCGCTCTGCTTCCCCTCCGCCCCTGGGCCCGGCAATGCTTGTCTCCCTCAACTTCTCTCCCTCCCACCCACTGCCCAGTAGCTCCTCCTGTGTCTGACCCTCCTCCTTTAAAACCTGCATTTCTGTGGCAGAATGGCAGCAGCAGTGGCAGTGATTCCCTTCAGCTGTCGGCCACTGCCTGGTTGCCTGAATGGTCAGTCCACCCCTGGTTCCATTCATGGCTTGAAATTAAACAAGGATAAAACTAAACTCCACTAGATAATACTTCTAATGTTTCTATTCCAGAGGTACTTACGATTTCTAATGATCTTTTGTTAAAAGTCAAGTGAACATCTAAAGTACTGGGTTTTATTTTGGACTCAACTCTTTCTTTTGAATCTCAGATTAATTATATTGTCAAAACACTGTTTTTAAAACTTTGATAGCTGCGCAATGTATGTCCTTATTTTGATAAGAAAAACTTTGGTATTTTGGTTCAAGCATTGGCATTAACTCATCTAGATTACTGTAAAGGTTTGTATCTTACTATTACAGTTAAATTATGCGCCAAGCTCCAGAGCCTTCAAAATACAGCCACTAAACTTATCTTTCATATGAAAAAGTTTGATAGATTGACCCCAGCCTTGATTTCTTTGCACTGGCTTCCCGTACAAGCTCAAATTTATTTTAAGCTTGCCTGTTTTGTGTTTAAAATGTTTAATGGATTGTTCCCAGTTTTATTTACATAAGTACATAAGTAATGCCATACTGGGAAAAGACCAAGGGTCCATCGAGCTCAGCATCCTGTCCACGACAGCGGCCAATCCAGGCCAAGGGCACCTGGCAAGCTTCCCAAACGTACAAACATTCTATACATGTTTTTCCTGGAATTGTCGATTTTCCCCAAGTCCATTTAGTAGCGGTTTATGGACTTGTCCTTTAGGAAACCGTCTAACCCCTTTTTAAACTCTGCTAAGCTAACCGCCTTCACCACTTTCTCCGGCAACGAATTCCAGAGTTTAATTATACGTTGGGTGAAGAAAAAATTTTCTCCGATTTGTTTTAAATTTACTACACTGTAGTTTCATCGCATGCCCCCTAGTCCTAGTATTTTTGGAAAGCGTGAACAGACGCTTCACATCCACCTGTTCCACTCCACTCATTATTTTATATACCTCTATCATGTCTCCCCTCAGCCGTCTCTTCTCCAAGCTGAATAGCCCTAGCCTCCTTAATCTTTCTTCATAGGGAAGTCGTCCCATCCCCGCTATCATTTTAGTCGCCCTTCTCCGCACCTTTTCCAATTCTACTATATCTTTCTTGAGATGCGGCGACCAGAATTGAACACAATACTCAAGGTGCGGTCGCACCATGGAGCGATACAACGGCATTATAACATCCTCACACCTGTTTCCATACCTTTCCTAATAATACCCAACATTCTATTTGCTTTCCTAGCCGCAGCAGCACACTGAGCAGAAGGTTTCAGCGTATTATCGACGACGACACCCAGATCCCTTTCTTGGTCCGTAACTCCTAACGTGGAACCTTGCATGACGTAGCTATAATTCGGGTTCTTTTTTCACCACATGCATCACCTTGCACTTGCTCACATTGAACGTCATCTGCCATTTAGCTGCCCAACTTGGTTGCTTTTCCTCTTCTTAGAAGATCTTCTATATCTAGAGATCCTTTTCTCTTTCTGTTTCCATCATTTGGCTCTCATTACCTGCTGTGTTATGTGCAACTTCTTCTTATAGTCCCTGTGCTTCTCCATGCCTTCTATCTCACTTCTTTGTCCCTATCCCTCACCATGTCCAGCTTCTTCTTTCTCTCTACCCTCCCTGCCCAACATGGCCCAGAATCATTCCTATTCTCCCCATATGGTCCACCCTATGTCCAGCATCTCTCCCTTATCTTTCCTTCATCCTACCATAGGGCAGTATCTCTCTCTCTCCCATTCTCTCTTCAGTACTCAGTGCAGCATGTGTCCCTACCTCTGTGAGTAGGGGGAGAAGGGAGTCCTGGTTGGTAGTGTATGGTGTTAGGAGATCTCATTCTGAATGTAAGTTATAGGAAATGCTATATCTCAACAACTGTCATTACTCTATGGGCTGTAATTGCTCTGCACAATACACCTCCCATCCCATTATGATCTCATCCTGTTTCCTCCCAAACCTCTCTCTCCTTCCAAACACCCCTGTCCTGACGGTGTCACCCTATCCCTCATGTCACTCCTATCCTCCAAGAATAGCACCAGCTGCATGATGCTCTATCCTTAAGCAGGAGTCTGTGAGCCAGCAGACACTCAATGACCCTCTTTCTACATGTTAAAAGGAAGCAGTGTTGACATGTGGTCTGCAAGTCTGTGCTGGCAGACAGTCCTTGCACCTCATGATGGAATATTGTTGCTGGGAGAGGTAAAGAACAAACAGTAGCAATAAAGACCCACTGTGGTAATTCTATAACCGTGTGTCTCTCTATATAGGAGCACCTGGTGCATATTCTATAAATGAAATTAGGCGCCATAGAACTGGTATAAATGTGTGTACTTATATTCCAGAGATATGGGTGTAACTTAAGTTACATACTGTGAGCCCTGCCCCTGCCAGACTTCTACACCTACCTGCAAACAATGCATGATTAGAGATATGTAACAGTAGTAACCTAGTGAATAATGGCACATAAAAACTTGCATGGTCCATCCAGTCTGCCCAACAGTCACATTCATTATCTTATTGTTATTGAACAAACAATCCAATAGCATTATTACAGCATTTTATTCACTAAGTTCCACTTTACGATGCTTTCCCCTCCCCCACTGAGAAATACAGGCCCTGCACTCATAGCATCCAATATGAATATCATATAAAATACGCATACTTAATCCCGATCTGTCCTTGCCATTTTCAGGGCTCAGACTATAAAGAAAAGTCTGCCCTACACTGGCCCTACTTCCCAACTACTGAAGTTGCCATCGAAACCCACTCCAGTCCATCTTGATCTGTCTTGCCATATAGGGGGCACAGCCAGTAGGAGTCCGTCTGGCATTGTCCTCATATTTTAATGTCACTAAAGTGCTTAATTACAGAATAGTGCATAGGTGCACTTTTGGGACATGTGCACACATGTGTGTATATGCTAATATTCAAAGCATTTACTTACACAACGAGCACATAAATGTTAGCACGTCAGACGCCGAACTGGATTCAACGAATCAGCACTGCAGCGTTACTTCCTTGAAGCACATGGCCACGGAGGAAGACGAGATATGGAGATTGCGGGTCGGACCTCGGCTGGCGGGGGTTGGGGCCCCCCGCCAGCAAAAGTAAGCAGCGGGGGAGGGTTGACGGCGGGGAGGGGGGCCAGGGCGAAATCTGCGGGGGCCCAGGCCCCTGTGGCCCCACGCAGATACGCCCCTGGTCAGGAGACCAACTGAGCACTACTACTACTACTACTTATCATTTCTAAAGTGCTATTAGATGTACGCAGTGCTGTACACCTGCCGGGGTAACGTGTGCGCCCGGTGGTAATTCCGAGTTTGACATGCGACAAATCCTGCGGTAGAAAATATTTTTCTATTTCTTACCTTGGGGGCTTTCCTGGCAGTAATCGGCAGCGTGGCCACATTGGCGTGTGCTGCATGGTTTCCAGACGGATAGCTCATAAGCCCTTACTGCTAAGTCAATGGCTGGTGGTAAGGGCTCAGGCAGTAAATAGGCGCGCACTAGTTTACATTTTTGTTCACGCCCATTTTGTTCACGCCCATTTCCCAGCTCATTAAAAAATGACCTTTTTCCCAGCTGCAGTAAAAAGTGGCCCAGCGCATGCACCAAAAAAATGTAAGCACACTACTGCAGGTCACTTTTTACTGCGACTTTGTAAATGGACCCCAAAGTTGTTTTTTTTTTAGAATAGAATCATAAGAATGGATGAAGCATTCAGCTTGGCCTTGCATTACAGACTATCATCTCTCTATTATATGTAGACATGGTATCTCTTGAAATGCATTCCTATTTAAATCAGGATAAGCATAAGTACATTATGAAACGAATGCATGATTTATACAACACTATGAATTATTCATTCAACCTGGCGCATTTGGTATTTCTAAATTAATTGAAAGTCCTAGAAAATTTATGATTTCTGTGGGCTGTATTTTGCAAAATTCAGAGGCATGCAAAAAATGATATACAGATATAAATGTGTGTGTGACAGAGCTAAACGTCCTCTGAGCTGGCCCAAATGTTTTTCTACTGAACAATAAAAACAGGACACTGGCTAAAAAACATGTGGATAATAACAGGGCACCTAGGAAAAGAGAGTAAGCAGGTGTCTGTTCCAAGGCTATTCTATAAAGAAAAGTTGGTGCTTAATTTTCTTTATAGAAAACCAGAGCAAGTGGCAGAAAACAGGCTTACATTGATGGGACAATCACTTACACCAACTGGTGCAAACGGCCATACCTAGATGTTAGCCAGAACATGCATAGATTAAAGAATACTATAATTCATGTGCACATCTGTATATTCTGCTTGAACTCTATCCATGCACATCTCCACTAGCAAAGAATGCACTATCAAAGCACAGCACACACTTTTCTGCTAGTCAGTGTTGTCTCTTATGTATGTTAGCTAGAACAGCTAAACACACAAAAAAAAAAGGCTCAGTGCGTCCACACCATAGAAACAATAAATACAACCCAAAGTGGACCCTTAGTTTACCAAAATATCATTTATAGGAGAAAAAGGTCTCAGATGTCACTGGATCACTCTGCCCAAATCATCGATAAAGGGTCCGAAAAAATAAATCCCTTGGTGACTATTTTAATCATAGACCAACCCCCCCCCCCCCCCTCCATCCTTGGTGTAATTTGATTGAATTGCAAACACATACTGCTTTATCAATTTTTCATATTTTCATAAAATTGGTTCAAAAAAGAGTGACCATTCAATCAATCAATGTGACTTTCAATTGACAGCTAGCAGAATGTTACAGTGACACTTATCTGAAACCCACTGAATCCCGACAGGCACCCGTTCGCTGTCTCTTCTTACATAAGAACATAAGAGTAGCCATTCTAGGTCAGACCAATGATCCATCTAGCCCGGTATTCTGTTTTCCAAACAGTGACCAAGCCAGGTCACAAGTACCTGGCAGAAACCCAAATTGTGGCAACATTCCATACTACAAATCCCAGGGCAAGCAGATGCTTCCCATGTCTTTCTCAATAGCAGACTATGGACTTTTCCTCCAGGAATTTGTCAAAACCTTTTTTAAACCCAGATACACTAACTGCTGTTATCACATCCTCTGGCAAAGAGTTCCAGAGCTTAACTATTCGTTGAGTGAGAAAATATTTCCTTCTATTTGTTTTAAAGGTATTTCTGTGTAACTTTCTTGAGTGTTCCCTAGTCTTTGCACTTTTGGAACAAGTAAAAAATCGATTTACTTCTACTCATTCTACACCACTCATGATTTTGTAGACCTCAATCATATCTCCCCCTCATCCATCTCTTTTCTAAGCTGAAGAGCCCTAACCTCTTTAGCTTTTCCTCATATGAGAGGAGTTCCATCCCCTTTTTGTCACTCTTCTTTGAAGGGATAGAGGTCATTGGCATAGGCGGTCGGTGGCCCAACTATTTGGGGAGGCTAAAGAGGGCGAGGTTAGGGGTGGGGCAAGGGGTGGAGCTTAATTCCATAATTGTCTGATAACATACAGAAAAAAAAAAATAAATAAAAATAAAAGCCACAATTAATACCTTTTAATAAGTTTAGATATTAGATATGTATCATATGTCAAAGAATAAAGTGGTTGCTCAAAGCATATACTAACCACAATCGCTCAACTACAAAATACTATGCACAACTTTGTGCAAAAACACACTCAGAACCTTACTGTACCATAAATATTACACTGGGCAGAACCTAATACACCAATATACCACCCATACGGAAAATGCAGACAGTCAACAATATGAAACAAGGATCATAATATCACAATTCTCATGTAGAGCCACAAAACATCCTAATTCATGTTTAATGTGGGATAAAATGCCATACATAAGTAAATAAATATAAACATTTAATGTTGAGCACCTGATTCTCAAAGTGGACATATTCCAAACACTATAATGAAAATAAAATTATCTTTTCTACCTTTGTTGTCTGGTGACTTTGTTTTTCTGATCATGCTGGCCCAGTATCCGATTCTGCTGCTATCTGTCCTCTTAACTCCGTTTCCAGGCTTCCTTTCCATTTATTTCTTTACTTTCTGCCTTTCTTCTTCATTTCTTGTCCTTGATCCCCTGCCCCCCCTCCAGCCATCCATACCCACCCATTGATTCTCTCCTCTCCTCTCTGTTCCTGGGCAGATTTTCTAACAGGAGCTGCTCATCCAATCAAAGAGCTCTATTTGAATGCAGATTAACATACACACACTCTAATGGGAATTTTTAGTCAAAAACACTAGCTAAACCCTTCGTTTTTGGATCAAAGTTCACATGTTTGATCAGAGCCATGCCCTAACATTAAGGCTGTAAACATTTCCAACAATTTTTACCCATAAATATGCAAATGAGAACTTCCCAAAAATGGACTAATTTGCATATGGCTTGAGCAAATTTGAGTACATAGCATACCAATCCCACTTCCTAGCACCTAAATTCTGCAATTAGATTTAATGCAAATACTTTTAAAACTTATTTTTAGCACTTTTAAAATTTCAGGGGTCAGTGCAAGTCTCTTTGGTGTGAACTGTTCATGTGCAGGAATTCATGATCCTAGTTAAATATCTCCCTGGCAACCCAGGACACCTCCAGTCAACCCCCCTGCTCTGCTCTCCCAGCAGTAAGATAATCAAATTACAACTGGTTATACACAAGGCTAGAGACTGGCTTTCACTGCTGCTGCTATTTAAACCCCCCAGAGCAGTAGGACTTGCAGGAGAACTACTACTACTACTATTTAGCATTTCTATAGAAACAGCTGATCCATCCTGCTGTGGGTGGGGAGGCATAGCCTCCCCAAGCCTCTTATACCGGGCGCCTATGGTCATTGGTCACATTGCAACAAAATATCTCATGCTTCTGCATTCAGAAGTGGGGTTTTGGTCGATAATTAATACAGTCACCGAGGGATTTCTTTTTTCTGACCCTTTATCGATGATTTGGGCAGAGTGATCCAGTGACGTCTGAGACCTTTTCCTCCTATAAATGATATTTTGATGAACTAAGGATTCACTTTGTATTGTATTTAATGGTTAGAATAGCCTATATGTAAATGCTGGGAAACTCCAAAACCCCTGTAATTCAAATTCTATAAACAAAAAATGGTTTGGAAAACTCAAAATCAAAATCAAAATAGGTGTGTCACCCCTCTCAACTTTTGAATCCCTAATCAGGATCTATAATTACATATAACAAAAGAACCTCAAACCACCTCATGGACACCCATCACTAATTTAGCTAGGTTTGCCATTCAAAAGAGGAGTAAAGTACTATCACTGGTTCAAGTGGGGAGAAGTGGAGAAAAAAAGCCAACCGAAAAAACTCAAATTTATTTGAGAAAACCGGATGGTCTAAAAACTCCTCACCCCTCCACTATCAAAAAAAGTTGAGATGGGTATACCTCCCCTATTAAATACACCCCCACTGATTATCCTTCACAGCCACCTGGACTTTGCAGCCACCTGGACTTTCACTCCCTGCCTGCTATTGTATTTCGAACCTGAAACGGTTTCTCATAACTGAAAAATCCAGTCTCACAACATTGAACTCGTTCTCTTGTTCTCTGGTTGATTCAAACAGTTCAAAAGTCACTTATCTGATTGCTGATAGCGCAGGACTCCATGGGAACGTTAAATCCAAACTGATGATAATCCAAAGTGGAGCTGGTGCTCAACTGTTCAGTCAGATACAACACCTTCCGTGTCTCTCTCACAGTAACTTTTCCAGTTATTAGAAACACCCTCCGTGTCTCTCTTTAATTCACTCTTCCGACAAGTGCGCCTTGTTTCGCCAAAATCTGGCTGCTTCAGGAAAAAGTCATAACTGGGATCCTACTCAGGACCTCGAACAAACCGAACTTACTAACAATTTAAACTCTTTAAATAGCGCAAAGGAACAGATCGCTAACCGGAAATATAAACCCTGCCACGTCATAGCTACAGAATTAGAACGCCCCGCCTCCATCAAAGGCTGCTCCAATCACATCATTCCACTCCTACGAGTAGCCAATGAGCTTTAATAATAGGCATTCCATTCAATATTGCGATTTAAACCTTTAGGTTCCACTGTTTGCAATAAATAGATCCAAAACTGTTCTTTTCTCCATAATATAGTTTTAATGTCCCCCCCTCTCTTACCCAATATCACTTGGTCAATGACCATGCAGGTTAATTGATCAAATTGATGCTGGAAATGCACACAATGTCGTGTCATCGGTGCTTCCAACTTAAGTTTAGTCACACAATGTCTATGTTCAATGACCCTAGTTTTGAACTGGCGTGTAGTATGACCCACATACATTAAGCCACACGGGCACCAGAACACATAAACCACATTAATAGAATCACATGTGGTATTGTGTCTCAGTTGAAAAACCCTACCAGTTGTAGAAGTAAACATAGAACCTTCCTTAGTTAGTGAACAGATCGAGCAGTGCCCGCATTTTTGATGACGTCCTACTGTATATTGCTTTTGTGTCCATACATCTGCATAGCTAAATTGGTCTTGAAGATTTCTATTACGAGAAAAAGACATCATTAAATGATGATCAAGAAATGCTGATTGTGTAGACATTATGTTCCAATGTTTTCTCAATATTGCCGCAATTTGTGGAGAACGGTTGGTAAATTTCAAAACACAAGTCGTGACTTTTGAATCCCCTTATTGTCTTGTATCCATATGTCTCTGTGTTTCTGGAGATAATAACGATTCTCTGTGATTGTATAGAGCACGTTTAAACGAGTGTTTAATCAACTTATCAGGATAACCTCTTTCTTTGAATTTCGTCTGCAATTTCTTAGAGGATTCTTGATATTGTTCAACCGTACCACAAATCCTTCGATAACGGAGGAACTGGGAAAATGGTAAACTTTGCTTAAGATGGTAAGGATGCATGCTATCATATCTCAGTAATGAGTTTCTGTCCGTGCTTTTGACAAAAACATCTGTTCTTAAGGACCTAAAGTCTTTTTTAATAAGTACATCCAAAAAATTAATCGACTCTGGATGACTATTACTCTCAAATTTAATCGTTGCATGACATCCATTTAAGCAGATAACGAACTCTTCCAGTTCCCTCTGAGTACCTTGCCAAAGAAAGAAAACATCGTCAATATATCTACCCCAGTATTTTACTTTCGCGTACCCTTGTGCCGTATAGACAAATTGTTTTTCGTATTGGCCCATGAAAATATTTGCTATTGAAGGAGCAAACGAAGCTCCCATTGCTATACCTGAGGTCTGTAAATACAAATCATTATTGAAAATGAAATGATTATTAAAAAGAGCAATCTCAACTAGTTGTAATATAAACTTAGTGGGAACTGTATGCGGGCGAGGACGATCCTCTAGTGCATTTTCCACTGCCTTCATAGCTTCTTTCTGGGGAATTGCAGTGTAGAGCGAATGCACATCTAAAGTGGCTAACAATGTCTCTTCATTGATGCTTAACCCTGTTAGTATTTGCAAAAAATGGGAAGTGTCTCTGATATAAGCTGGTATATTTTGTACTAGTGGTCTTAGGAAACAATCCGTGTACTTACATACTCTTTCTAGTAAGGAATTCCTTGAAGACACGATAGGCCTACCCGGAGGAGAAGAAAGGTTTTTGTGGATTTTTGGGACCGTATAGAAGATCGGTATTACTGAGTGTAGAGGACAAAGATAGTGTCTTTCTTTTTTAGTCAAGAATCCTTCATTTTCAGCTTTTTTTGTTACTTCTTGTAACTTGCTAAGTAATTCATACGTAAGGTCTTGACTTAGCTTCCTATATGTATTTCCATCTGATAATTGTTGTTGTATTTCGTTTATATAATAGTCCCTGTCCAAAACAACCACTGCTCCTCCCTTATCAGCTTTTCTAATAACTATAGTACTCTCCTCTTTAAGTTTTTGAATCGCTTTGAATTCCTCACTAGTCATATTAATTTTGTTGTTACACTGGGTAGTTTCCATTGTTGCCACATCTTTTAGCACTAGTTGTTTAAAAATCGCAATAGCTGGATTAAGAGGACCTGGGGGAACCCATTTACTTTTTGCTACACAATCTGAAAAACCCCGTGTAGCATCTTGAGATTCATTAAAAAAGATCTTCAATTGGAGACATCGAATGAATTTTTCAAATTCTGAACGGAATTGAAAAGGCAAATGTTTGGAGGTGGGGACAAATGACAACCCATGTGCTAGTACCGATTCTTCAACTGATGTTAATGTATAGTTAGATAAATTGATCACAGCGAGTCGTCCCGTCGTCGTGTTCTCATTCCTCCTCTGTAATTCGATTCTCCTCGATTTCTGGTTCTCCAATTCATTCGTCCTCGCTGATTGGTGCGTCTGGTGGTCACCCCTCGGGTTCGTTCCCCCTCCGTTTGATCACCTCTCTCTTCCTCCCCACTTGATGAAGTAGATAGTTGAAAACCCACTCGTTTACTTTTCTCAATTGATTGTTCAGCATTTCTGGGTTTCTGCCAACTGTAGACATAACCCTCACTGTAATCTTTCTGATCCCGTTGAATCTTTTTGAACTTAGTAGTCTTAATTTCTTTTTTAAATCTATCAAGTTTCAAATCAAATTCCTCTTTACATTTATCATATTCAGCCAGAGTTTTCATATGGTCTAGTTTATCTTCTAACTTTGGTCTATCCGATGTTAACTTGTGTTGTATAGTTTGGATCAGCAACAACATCAAGTCCAAGGAACAGTGATTTAAAATGCTGTTCCATTGTGTGACAAACTCTGTGTCTTCAGGTTAGAATAGCACCATTTACATGCGCTCTTGTGGCTTGTTATAGAATTACCCCAAAACCCACATGGAAACTGGTCCTTTTAATATATGATAAGAAAACACAACCTGGTAGAGACAATATGAAGGTCCATAAATACCTCACATCCTGAACCTTTAAAAACAAACACTGACCCCTAAACTTCCCCCTCAGGATAGAGATGGTCGTAAAGGTGGAGGAGTAGTTCTGTATTTGAGAAATAATGTCACAGTAACTGAAATGCCAGGGGCCTGGGGAAAGGAAGAAGTGATATGATGGAAATTCTGTCCACATGGGTGTTGTCTACAGACCTCCAACACAATTCAAAAGTTGGGAAAGAAAAGAGAGGTGCTGTTGCTGGGAGATTTCAACTTGTCGGATGCGGATTGGAAAGTTTCATCTGCAGAATCAGAAAGAAGTAGAGAGATCATGGATGCCTTTCAAAATGCTCTGCTCAGACAAATGGTGACGGAACCCATGAGGAGAGGAGTGACGCTGGATCTGGTGCTCAGAAATGGGGAAAGTGCCCACCTGGGCAGCAGTGATCATTAAACAATTTGGTTTGATATAAAAACTAAAGGGAAGGGCAGCCACTCAAAACTCAGTCCTGGATTTCAAATATGCTGACTTTAGCAAAATAATGGAATACCTGAAGAAAGCTGATGGGCTGGGAGGGCATACGAGACGTGGAAAGGCAGTGGCTCAGGCTGAAAGGAGCTATAAATATGGCTACTAACCTTTATGTAAGGAGAGTAATTAAAAACAAGAGGAAAAGGAAACCGATATGGTTCTCCAAGCAAGTGGCTGAGAAAATAAAGGCTAATGAGTTGGCATTCATGAAATACAGAAAAACTCAAGAAGAAGAACATAGGGAAGAATACCGAATGAAAGTGAAAGAAGCCAAGAGAGAGATACGTCTGGCAAAAGCGCAAATGGAAGAACAAATGGTTAGAAATGTAAGGAGGAGCAACAAAAATGTTTTCAGCTACATTGGTGAAAGGAAGAAGACTAAAAATGGAATTGTGAGACTGAAAGATGCCGTGAACTGCTCTTTGGAGAATGATGAGTAAAAACAAACATGCTAAACAAATACTTCTGTGTTCACGGAAGAAAATCCTGGAGAAGGACCACGATTGACTGGCAAAAGTACAAATGAGAATGGAGTGAATATAGCACTGCTCACTGAAGAAAGTGTTTATGAACAACTTGAAAAATTGAAGGTGGACAAAGCCATGGGATAAACGGGATCCATCCAAGAATATTGAGGGAGCTCAGAGAGGTTCTGGTGGGTCCTCTTAAAGATTTGTTTAATAAATCCTTGGAGATAGGAGAAGTTCCTTGGGATTGGAGAAGAATGGATGTGTTTCCTACTGTGCAGAATCATAACTTCTCACCACTGCCTCAGAGAATAAAACCACAAAGGAACAGATGGCTCACAGTAGGCTCAGGCAGAATTCGTCATGTGACACAGAAGCATCCACCCGCACAAGTGTTGCCACTACAAAATTCTTTTGCTCCACTACAGCACTGTGATGTTCCTGAAACTAAAATTGAAGCAGAAAAAAAAGAAAAAGCAAGGAAGAGGGAACAAAACGAGGAGAAGGTACCCAAAGACAAAAGACACTCACAAATCACTAAACCCAAAACACATACTAGGAAATGTAGTTGGAAAGCAATGACCACAAATGCTCACAGTCTAAGCAATAAAATTCATGATCTTCAAGCCCTGATGTTGGAGACTGACTTGGACATAGTTGCAGTCACAGAGACATGGCTCCATGGTTCCCATGAATGGGATGTAAACATACCAGGCTATAATTTTTTTAGGAAGGATAGAGAGGGACGTAAAGGTGGAGGAGTAGCTCTGTATGTGAGAGATGATATCGCAGCAACTGAAATGACAGGGAAGTGGGGAAAGGAAGAAGCAATATGGATCACCTTAAAAAGAGAGGATAGAACCTTGGTCCACGTGGGTGTTGTCTATAGACCCCCGACACAATTGGAAGAACTAGATAAAGATCTGATCGCTGATATTCAAAAGTTGGGGAAGAAAAGAGAGGTGCTGCTGTTGGGAGATTTTAATCTGCCGGATGTAGATTGGAAGGTTCCGTCTGCAAAATCGGAAAGAAGTAGAGAGATTGTGGATGCTTTCCAAAGTGCTCTGCTCAGACAAATGGTGAACGAACCCACGAGGGAGGGAGCCACGTTGGATCTGGTGCTCACGAATGGGGATAGTGTGTCAAATGTCCGAGTGGCTGCACACCTGGGAAACAGTGACCATCAAACGGTTTGTTTTGATTTAACGGCTCATGTGGACGGCGGCCACTCCAAACTCAAAGTCCTGGATTTCAAGCGAGCTGACTTTAACAAAATGGAAGAATACCTGAGGAAGGAGCTGATGGGCTGGGAGGACATACGAGAAGTGGAAGGACAGTGGTCCAGGCTAAAAGAAGTAATAAACAGGGCCACAGACCTTTATGTAAGGAGGGTAAATAAAAGCAAGAGAAAAAGGAAACCGATATGGTTTTCAAAGCAAGTGGCTGAGAAAATAAAGGCTAAAGAGTTAGCGTTCCAGAAATACAAAAAATCTCAAGTAGAGGAACACGGGGAGGAATACCGGATGAAACTGAAAGAAGCCAAGAGAGAGGTACGTCTGGCGAAGGCGCAAGCGGAAGAACAATGGCTAGAAATGTACGGAGGGGAGACAAAAACTTCTTCAGGTATATTAGTGAAAGGAGAAAGACTAAAAAGGGGATTGTGAGACTAAAAGATACAGCAAAACGCTATGTAGAAAATGATGAAGAAAAAGCCAATTTACTAAATAGATACTTTTGTTCTGTTTTTACTGAAGAAAATCCTGGGGAAGGACCAAGAGGGACTGGCAAAAGTACACCTGAAAACGAAGTGGATAGAGCACCGTTCACGGAAGAGAGTGTATATGAACAACTTGGAAAGCTAAAGGTGGACAAAGCCATGGGGCCGGACGGGATCCACCCCAGAATACTGAGGGAGCTCAGAGAGGTTCTGGCGGGTCCTCTTAAAGATTTGTTTAATAAATCCTTGGAGACAGGAGAGGTTCCGAGGGATTGGAGAATGGCGGAGGTGGTCCCTCTTCACAAAAGTGGGGATAGGGAAGAAGCTGGAAACTACAGGCCGGTAAGCCTCACTTCGGTTATTGGAAAAGTAATGGAAGCCATGCTGAAGGAAAGGATAGTGAATTTCCTGGAAGCCAATAAGTTGCAAGATCCGAGACAACATGGTTTCACCAAAGGGAAGTCGTGCCAAACGAATCTCATTGAATTCTTTGACTGGGTGACGGGAGAATTAAATCAAGGACGTGCTATGGACGTCATCTACTTAGATTTCAGCAAGGCTTTTGACACGGTTCCCCACAGGAGGCTCTTGAATAAACTAGAAGGGTTGAAGATAGGACCCGAAGTGGTGAACTGGATTAGGAACTGGTTGACGGGCAGACGCCAGAGGGTGGTAGTGAATGGAGTTCACTCGGTGGAGGGAAAGGTGAGTAGTGGAGTGCCTCAGGGATCGGTGCTGGGGCCCATTCTGTTCAATATATTTGTGAGTGACATTGCCGAAGGGTTACAAGGTAAAGTTTGCCTTTTTGCGGATGACACCAAGATTTGCAACAGAGTGGACACCCCGGAGGGAGTGGAAAACATGAAAAAAGATCTGAAGAAGCTGGAAAAATGGTCTAACGTTTGGCAATTAAAATTCAATGCGAAGAAATGCAAAGTGATGCACTTAGGGAGTAGAAATCCAAGGGAGGCGTATGTGTTAGGTGGGGAGAGCCTGATAGACACGGACGGGGAGAGGGATCTTGGGGTGATAGTATCTGAGGACCTAAAGGCGATGAAACAGTGCGACAAGGCAGTGGCCGTAGCGAGAAGGTTGCTAGGCTGTATAGAGAGAGGTGTGACCAGCAGAAAAAAGGAGGTTTTAATGCCCCTGTATAAGACGTTGGTGAGGCCCCACCTGGAGTATTGTGTTCAGTTTTGGAGGCCGTACCTTGCGAAGGATGTTAAAAAAATGGAAGCGGTACAAAGAAAAGCTACGAGGATGGTATGGGAGTTGCGTTCCAAGACGTATGAAGAGAGATTTGCTGACCTGAACATGTATACTCTGGAGGAAAGGAGGAACAGGGGTGATATGATACAGACGTTCAAATATTTGAAAGGTATTAATCCGCAAACGAATCTTTTCCGGAGATGGGAAGGCGGTAGAACGAGAGGACATGAAATGAGATTGAAGGGGGGCAGACTCAGGAAAGATGTCAGGAAGTATTTCTTCACGGAGAGGGTGGTGAACGCTTGGAATGCCCTCCCGCGGGAGGTGGTGGAGATGAAAACGGTAATGGAATTCAAGCATGCGTGGGACAGGCATAAAGGAATCCTGTGTAGAAGGAATGGATCCACAGAAGCTTAGCTGAAATTGGGTGGCGGGGGGAAGAGGGGTTGGTGGTTGAGAGGCTAGGATGGGGGAGGGCAGACTTATACGGGGTCTGTGCCGGAGCCGGTGATGGGAGGCGGGACTGGTGGTTGGGAGGCGGGAAATACTGCTGCACAGACTTATACGGTCTGTGCCCTGAAAAAGACAGGTACAAATCAAGGTAAGGTATACACATGAGTTTATCGTGGGCAGACTAGATGGACCGTGCAGGTCTTTTTCTGCCGTCATCTACTATGTTACTATGTTACTATGTAAGCTGGAAACTACAGGCCAATAAGCCTCACTTCAGTTATTGGAAAAGTAATGGAAGCGATGCTGAAGGAAAGGATAGTGAATTTCCTGGAAGCCAATAGGTTACAAGATCTGAGACAACATAGTTTTACCAAAGGTAAATCATGCCAAACGAATCTCATTGAATCTTTTGACTGGGTGACCACAGAATTGAGTCAAGGATGTGCTATAGATGTAATCTACTTAGATTTCAGCAAAGCTTTTAACACGGTTCCCCACAGGAGGCTCTTGAATAAACTTGACAGGCTGAAGATAGGACCCAACGTGGTGAACTGGATTAGGAACTGGTTGACAGACAGACGCCAGAGGGTGGTGGTTAATGGAATTCACTCAGATGAGGGAAAGGTGAGTAGTGGAGTGCCTCAGGGATTGGTGCTGGGCCAATTCTGTTCAATATACTGTGAGTGACATTGTCAAAGGTTTAGAAGGTAAGATCTGCCTTTTTGCAGATGATACCAAGATTTACAACAGAGTGACAGTCCAGAGGGATTTGAAAATATGAAAAAGAATCTGCAGAAGTTAGAATAATGGTTTAATGTTTGGCAATTAAAATTCAATGCAAAGAGGTGTAAAGTGATGCACTTAGGGAGTAGAAATCTAAAGGAGACACATGCACTAGGCAGTGAGAGGCTGATATGCACAGACAGGGAGAGGGATCTTGGGGTGATAGTATCTGAGGATCTGGAGGCAATGAAACAGTGTGACAAGGCAGTGGCCATAGCCAGAAAGATGCTAGGCTGTATAGAGAGAGGTGTAACTAGCAGAAGAAAGGAGGTGTTGATGTCTCTGTACAAATCATTGGTGAGGTCCCACCTGGAGTATTGTGTTCAGTTTTGGAGGCTGTATCTTGCTAAAGATGTAAAAAGACTTGAAGTGGTCCAGAGGAAGGTGACAAGAATGATATGAGGCTTGTACCAAAAGACATATGAGAAGCGACTGGAGGACCTGAATATGTATACCCTAGAGGAGAGGAGGAACAGGGGAGATATGATATAGATGTTTAAATACTTGAAAGGTATTAATATAGAAACAAATATCTTTTAGAGAAAAGAAAGTAGTAAAACTAGAGGACATGAATTGAAGTTGCGGGGTGATAGACTTAGGAGTAATTTCAAAAAATACTTTTCATGGAGAAGGTTGTGGATGTCTGGAATGACCTCCTGGGGGAGGTGGTAGAAAAAAGAACTGTGACAGAATTCAAAAAGGCATGGGATGAACACAGAGGATGTCTAATTAGAAAATAAATGATATAAAAAACAAAACTTAAAGGTTTGCATATGTGTTTGCATGTGAAGTAGTGCTTACATGGTGACTCTGGCTGCATCAACTAAGGCCGGTGCTGGGCTGGGTTGTGCGGTCTGAGTCCTGCATATGATGATCCAGTTTAAGGTGGGCTGGAGTGGGCTTTGATGGCAACTCCAGTAGTTGGAACATAAGGACAGAGCCAGGTGGACTTCTATGGTCTATGTTCCTGAAGCACCAAAGAAAGACCATGATCAAGTATATAATATCACGTTCATTGTTGATTTAATCTTGAATTGATAATGAATGTGACTGTTGGGCACACTGGATGGACCAATCAGGTCTTTATCTGCCATCACCTACTATGTTACTATGTAAATTTGTCATTTCTAGTTGACTCTGTTTTGCTTGGCAGCAAAAATCTCCAGATGCTTGCCCTTTCATACAGATCAGAAAGTTTAAAGAATTAAAGTCCTTAAATATTATCAGATATCACAGTGTAAAGTTTCCAGAGATATTAAACAAACCTTTGCACTTTAACTATTTATCCTAGAAATGACACAACTGTTAGATGTAATGAGCAGCTGCATTAACCTATTAGTCCAGCAAGCCTTATACCTATGGGATCAATTTTTAACAAAGTATTCAGAAGTGATTTTGTCACCAGTTGTGTTCCAGCTGAAAACTGTCCTGAATCTTTAAGCCTGCTATTCATGTCCACAGACATAACATCCTACAGTAAGGCAGTCATTTTATTTATTTATTTATTTATTGTATTTGTACCCCACATTTTCCCACCTTTTTGCAGGCTCAATGTGGCTTACAGAGTATAGATATGATAACGTTGTTACATGATTTAAAAACAGTCGATCATAAGCAGAGGTGAAAGAGGATTTAGATGGAAGGTGTTAGGTAAGGTCGTGTGAGAGGTGTTTTTTGGTGTACTTGGGTGGTTTAAGGAATGATTTGTTTCATTGAGGGTGACTTTTGTAGGCTTTGTTGAAGAGATGTGTTTTCAAAGCTTTGCGAAAGCTGGTTAGATTGGTCACGGTTTTCAGGGCCATGGGTAGTGCGTTCCAAGACTGTGTGCTTTTGTACGCAAAGGTAGTATCATAAGCCTGTTTGTATTTCATTCCTTTACAGCTGGGGAAGTTCAGATTGAGGAATTTGCGGGCCGATCTTTTGGCATTTCTGGGCGGTAAGTCCACTAGGTTTAACATATAGAGTGGGGCATATGCGTGAATGATTTTGTGTACAGTCGTGCTGATCTTGAACTCAATTCGTTCCTTGAGCGGGAGCCAGTGCAGTTTTTCTCTTAGGGGTTTCGCACTTTCGTATTTAGGTGTTCCAAAAATGAGTCTGGCTGTGGTGTTCTGGGCTGTTTGGAGTTTTTTGATGGTCTGTTCTTTACAGCCTGCGTACAGAGCGTTACAGTAGTCCAAGTGGCTTATTACTAATGACTGTACTAGGGTGCGGAAGATGTTTCTTGGGAAAAAAGGTTTTATTCTTTTGAGTTTCCACATCGATTTGAACATTTTTTTCGTTGTATTCTTCGCGTGGGTGTCGAGAGTGAGGTTTCGATCAATGGTGACTCCAAGAATTTTCAGGTTTTCTGAGATAGGAAGTGTGCAGTAGGGGGTGGTTATTGTAGGGTAGTTGTTTGTTTTGTATTGGGAGGTGAGAACTAGACATTGAGTTTTTTCTACATTGAGTTTTAACTTGAATGAGTCCGCCCAAGAGTGCATGATCTGGAAGCTCTATTCATGTTTGAGACATGCATTAAATGGCAGTTAAACAAATGTCTAAGTTCCCATGTTACAAAGCTGGGATATGCACATCTCAAACCCAAGTGCCTGCAAATGGCGAGGGGGCATGGTCTGAGCATGTTATGAGGGGGGGGGGCAAAGGTGTGGCAAGTTAATAGATGTTTATTCCCAATTTCAGAAGGGGACTAACCCCCTGATTCTCTAATGGTCACCAAAAATTGTGCACGCAAATTTAGGCGCATTCCCAAATTGTGCTCACAGTTTAATTAACATTTAGTTAAAAGGCCGCAGTGCTAGTTAAGATTCTTGGACAAATTAAGGGGTCTTTATACCAAGCTGTGGAAAAAGGACCCCTGCGGTGGGGAGATTACACTTCCCAATGTGCATCACTTTGCATTTGTCTACATTAAATTTCATCTGCCATTTGGATGCCCAATCTTCCAATTTCCTAAGGTCTTCCTTGAATAGTTTTGTGTCATCTGCAAATGTAATCACTTCGCTCCTCGTTCTGATTTCTAGACCATTTATAAATATGTTAAATAGCACCAGTCCCAGTACTGATCCCTGTGGCACTCCACTAGTTACCTTCTTCCATTGAGAAAAAATGGCCATTTAACCATTCCTTCTGTTTTTGTGTCCAATAACCAATTCCAATTCCTAATCCACACCAGAACATCGCCTCCTATCCTATGACTCTTTAACTTTCTCAGTCAGTAATTCAGAGTTTGGCGATTTCTTGCATTGATTTTTGTAATGCGTTGTACTTGGGTTTGTCAAAATCGAAGATGCATGCATTGCAAATAATACAGAATGCTTCTGCCAGGTTATTGGTGGGTGTGTCTCAACATGATCATATATCTCCCATTCTCCATTCCTTGCACTGCTTACCCATCCATTCCAAAGTACTGCATGTAACTGATGAATACACAGTAACTCTTGTTTAGTAATAAAGAGGATGAAAGAGTATATATACAAATTATAATTGACACCTTTCTCGTATAATGTGCAAAATACTATTTAGACACTATCACATATACCCTTGTGGAGTACAAAAAAAAGTATGAAAGGGAAAAAACCTCAGCACCCACGCCTGCACCCAACAGATACACTTACTGGGTAGAAAGGACTTCAATGGGGTCAAATCTCTTCATTGGCATAAAAATCCCTTTCACATAAATATTGTTAAAACTTCACAGAATATTAAATTTAAATGGATCCACCCAAAAACGTGACAAACATAAGAAAAAAACAGGCACTTAGCTTTTATCTTAACTGAAGATTCAAAAGTATACCTGTGAGTCAATCACTGGTTGACTCACAGATTGCTGTGATTGACTCACAGATATACTTTTGAATCTTCAGTTAAGATAAAAGCTAAGTGCCTGCTTTTTTCTCATGTTTGTCACATTTTTGGGTGGATCCATTGGAACTGAATATTCTGTGGAGTTTTAACAATGTTTTGATTGAAAAGATATTTTATGCCGATGAAGAGATTTGACCCTGTTGAAGTCCTTTCTACCAAATAAGTGTTTCTGTTGGTTAGAGGTGTGGGTGCTGAGGCATTTTCCCTTTCATACTTTTTTTTATACTCCACAGTAAAATACTGCTGGAGCTTGACATATCCTGACATGGACATCTAAGTTCTGATTTCCACATTCTATCTAAAATGGGACTGCATAATGTAGTAGATGATAGCAAATGAGAACCAACCAGCTCACCCATGTTACCAAGGTATCTTCCTCTCACTCAACCTATTGGGGGAAAAAAACAATTTTCTATACAATAATATAGATTTTTTTTCAAGTTTAAGATACTTTTTTGTATCAAATAATAAGGGACAAAGAGACCAATTTCTAAAATATGGTAAGCAGAGTGCAAATACACAAGCATGATAACTACTACATGTGCATGTATGACAGCACATGCCCACGGGTATGCCTTGATATGGGCAGAAAATGAGTGGAGAGTGGGCATGAACTGCACAATATTTTACTACACATGCCGTTGGAATTAATATATGGTGCCCAAATTTGGTTACTGAAATTTTGGCATGGAGCCAAGATTCACATGTGAATAAATTGTTTAACGAGACATTAACTAGCAATTGATGTTAACAATTATTGCAGTGATATGGTAATAATTGGGATTTGTGTGTACATCTGTCTGTGCACTATTCTATAAGACCGGTTATCTACATCCCCTAGAACGCAACTCAAAGGGGGCGTGGCCAGGGGAGGGGCAGGAGCATTCCGAGAAGTTGCATGCAGCTTTATAGAATAATACCATTTCCTCACCCAAACGCCATGAGTTGGGCGCTGGCATTTACACCAGATTTCAGCGTAAGTACTGGCACCAAACTGTGTGTAAGAATCAGCTCTAATTGCTAGTTTATATAGGGCGCTCAACCCAGAGTGATGATTATTTCCAGTGCTGATTTTTCAGTGCCGTTTATAGAATTCCCCCACTGTCACTTGGGTAGTACAGCAGTAATATGCTTAACATGTGGTACAGAATTTTCCTGTACATTGTGAGGACATGCTAGGAATGCTTCCAACAGTTAACATATAGCCTTTGCACTTACCCTGAATTAATATTTGCATTTAATACAGGCTAGGCTGAAAACTTTACCACATGTTAGTAAACAGGCCCCCATATACAAAATACATTTACTGGAAAAAAATAGTAAATATGAACTTTGATGATAAGGAGTGCATTACAAGGATTTTTACTGCATAGTAGTCTAATGGTTAGTGCAGTGGACTGAGAACGAGGGGAACTGGGTTGAATTCCCACTGCAGCTTCTTGTGACTCTAGGCAAGTCACTTCACCCTCCATTGTCCAAGGTGCAGAAAGATGGTATATCAAGACTCATCCCCTTCCCCATATACCCCCTAATTCTATAAAGGTGCACACACAAATTCGAGCATGTACCCAATTTTTGTGCAAAATTTAATTGAATCATGAGCTAATTAATGCCAATAATTGGCTTGTTAACAAGCAATTGTAGGCACTAATTAGATTTAATTGGGATATATGCAAGTAAATATAGGCAAGAGTTCAAAAAAGGTACTTGGAAATGGGAGGTTCATGGATGGACCAGGGGCATTCCTAAAATTAATGCACATAGTTATAGAAGAAGGGGGAAATGCGCCTAATTTAGGCATGAAGATTTCCATCATGTTTCAGTTGGTGCAAACAGCTGTGCCTAAAGTTAGGTGCGATTCACATGTGTAAGCATGATTCTATAAACTGTGCCTACTCTTAAGAGCAACTTATAGAATAGCGGGTTTTTGACACCATTTATAGAATCCACCCCTTTATGCTCCTCTGGTTAACCTGTTTTAATCCAAAATGGCATCAGATAAACATGCTTTATTATATGATAATTCATGGGAAAGAGAAGTTACCTCTCAAGATCCCTTGTTAGCATTCTGAAACCGCATGAAATATATTTTAGTATCACACAATATAATACAGGGGACTTATATTCTGCATCATACCAGGACGTTCTAGTGCAGATTACAAATAAAATTCAGCAAATTAAGGGAATAAACATCCCCGAAGAAACATTAAATTAATTGGTTAAACACAAGAATTTAAAAAGTAAAGAGTTTAAATGTTCAAGAACTACCTGCATTTTACTCCCCATTTTACTCCCCATATGCTGATCTATCTCAGAAGAGTTTGAAATATACCACAGGGAAGGAGATTTTGTAAACATTGGTTGAGAATGTGAAGATCTAGATGGATTTGAGGAATTTCTGAATTAAGTTCTTATGGTGCTTAATTCATATACAGTCATTTTGGCCACTGCAGGCAGAATAGCAGGAAACATTGTGATTTTTGCCAAGAAGCAGGTGTTGTAAAAGGAAATATTTGCTACCAAAACAAAATATTTATTACTGCCTGCAACAGGTAGTATACACAGGAGCAGCAGCATAGCTGAGAATTTTTAACAGAAAGTGTGTTTCTTGTGCCCCTTGGTATCTTAAAATCACCTCCACTCCAGTTTTGGCCCATGCAGCAGCAGCAGCATTCATAGGCTGCCTGCACTGGGACTTTCTCTCTGAACCATTCCGCCCTTCACAAAAGAGGAAGCTGCATCAGGAGGGGCAGGATGGTTCAAATAGACACTCTCAGCAGGCCTGTAAGTGCCACTGCTGCTGCCTGGGTAAAGACTGAAGCGGAGATGATGTTAAGACATGGGACAGTGCCAGGTCTGACAAGGGGTGTGTATGCAGCACATGTACCTTGAATAAATACGCAACGGCACAGGACTCATCAAATGTTTTCAGTTTACACCCTCCTTTTTGCCCACAGATACATCCAGATGACTTTTCAGCCAACCACAAATGTGTTTTTTCTTTGCCTCCCAGAGCTTTCAGATCTGATCATACTCTTGCTGGGTATGGGTGCAAGAGTGGTTTACAGTGTTGATACAGAAAGCAGTTCCCATTACTTCCTACTTTAGAACTTTGTAATGAGAAGGCATAAGATGAAGGTGAAAAAGAACAGACTCAGGAGTAACCTAAGGAAATATGTCTTCATGGATTGGATGATGAATTCGTGGAACGGCTTCCCGGTGGAGGTGGTGGAGAACAAGACTATACCTGAATTCAAGAAAGCTTGGGAAAGGTACATGAGATCTCTGAGATAGAGAGCAGCATGGGAATGGGAATTCCTGAAGGGATGGAATAAATAACCATGGGATTCCCACAGGAGTGTAGTTAAAATATCTGATGATATCGCAGTAAGTTTGAAACACAATGAGTGAGGCAATTGGAGCACCATAATGAGACTCAGAACACTCATTGGTTGAACAGAGAGTTGCACGTGAATAAGTAATAGCTTTGACTGATGTGGGTATGGGTCAAGATGGAGGAGATTGAGAGGACGGGTAGAGATGGAATGGATCCTAGTGGGTATGGATTGGATTCCAATGAGGATGGGTAGGTCCAGTACAACTCTGTATTCTGAGGGAGACAAAGGGGATGGTAGATGGTATGAATGAGCAGACTGGATAGGCCTTATGGTCTTTATCTGCCACCAAACATTTTTTCTGTTTCTGTATAAAATCAGTTCTTAGACTGAACCCACTTCATAGGTTCCCTATCCATTTCCACATACTGTTCAAACTCCTCTTATTGACTTACAAGTGCATTCACTCTGCAGCTCCTCAGTACCTCTCCAGTATTACCTCTCCCAGAGGAGTAACCTAGTGGTTAGTGCAGTGGACTTTGATCCTGGGGAACTGAGTTCAATTCCCACTGCAGCTCCTTGTGACTCTGGGCAAGTCACTTAACCCTCCATTACCCCGGTACAAAATAAGTTGCTGAATACATGTAAACCACTTTGAATGTAGTTGCAAAAAAAACATCAGAATGGCAGTATATCAAGTCTCATTTCCCTTCCCTCCCTACACTCCTCCCCAGGAACTCTGTTCATTGGGCAAATCTCTCTTATCTGCACCCTTCTCCTCTGCTGCCAACTCCAGACTCTGTTCCTTTTATTTTGCTCCATTCCTTTTATATTGAGAAGAAATATGCTTACGAGGAATCTAAGAAAATACTCCTTCACAGAAAGGGTGGTGGATGCGTGGCATGGCTTCCCGGTGGAGGTAGTGGAGACAAAGACTGTGTCAGAATTTAAGGAAGCGTGGGACAGGCATGTGGGATCCCTTAGAAAAAGGAGGAGTTAATGGTTACTGAAGAAGGGCAGACTGGATGGGCCAATTGGCCCTTATCTGCCATCATGTTTCTAAGTTTTTATATGCCTGGAATAGACTTCCTGAGTCAGTACATCAAACTCCATCTCTGGGCCTCTTCAAATATAGGCTAAAAGCCCAGTTTTTTGATGCTGCTTTTAACTCCTAACCCCTATTCACTTGTATAGTAGCCTAGTGGTTAGTGCAGCAGACTTTGATCCAGAGGAACTGGGTTCAATCCCCACTACAGCTCCTTATGACCCTGGGCTAGTCACTTAACCCTTCATTGCCCCAGGTACAAATAACTACACCATGTATATCACTTTGAATGTTGTTGCAAAAACCACAGAAAGGTGGTCTATCAAGTCCCATTCCTTTTCCCTGCCCTTTTATCTTGCTGCACCATATGCCTAGAACAGACTTCCTGAATCAGTGCATCAAGCTCCATCTCTGGTCGTCTTCAAATCTAGGCTAAAAGCCCATCTTTTTAAGGCTGTTTTTAACGCCTAACCCCTATTCACTTGTTCAATACCCATATTTGTTTTTCATTCCCACCTTAGTAATTCCCTTACCCCTTTTTTGTCCTGTTTGTCTGTCCTGATTAGAAGATAACCGGCTATGTTATTATTCAGACTTATCTGGTTATTTTCTAACTGGCCAAAGATATCCCACATATTCACATGGCCAAATATAGCCACCATAGTGGGGCTGAAAATCAGCAGATAGCCAGGTATGTTGGCTGATACAACTGACTATCTGCTAGGCACTAACCAGTGAAATTCAGCAGGAGATAGCCATCTATCAGCTGCTGAATATCGCCAGAGAGCCAGTTATGGGACATTTGACCGGCCAGGTGCTGATCCTGGCTAGTTAAATGCTTTTGAATATTGGGGGGGGGGGGGGGGGGGGGGGATATTGTCAAAATTTCACATTTCTTTTTCTAACTTTCTTTTCCCCAGTGAATCCCATGCCAGTGATTTTGAGCACTGAGTTTAAATGAGGCAGCATGGGAAGAAAAATGTTGGGTAGACCCTTTAGGCTCCTTGACCTCAGTTTCTATTTTTGTTGCCAAACTGGACAAATAACTTTTCGGCAATAACTGTTATTGAGTCCTGAATGTGAGTGAATCAAACTGATAAGAAAAATCCTAGAATACTTTTGCTGTATTTTTTTTGACAAGATCAAACCTAATAAGGTACCAAGTTGGACAGATGTCCCCTGTGCTGCTGACTCTGGCAAATATATAATGATGAAAAACTGAGAAATCTCTTTTCCACTCCATTGTGCAATGGCAATAAATGTGAGTTCTCTGGCATTATTAAATGTCATGAGAGGATAATAACTGGAAAAGGGCGGGAATGGGGGACACCTAGAGATCTCTTCAGTGCAGTTGGTTTGCTTCCCCCCCCCCCCCTTCTCTACTTGCCTTCGGCGAAAAGAGGTTGGTAGGTGAGATAATTTTCTTTTGCTGTTTTTGTTTGTTATATTGCAGCCTTACAGATGATGTGAATGTTATTACCAGCTTTTTTAAAAATACATTTAAAAAATTAATTCCATGATCCATGTTTGAGCATCAGCTTGGAGAACATTGGGGGCAATTCTGTAACTGGGCCCCTCCATTTTGTGTGGTAGAAGTCTGTTCTAGAATGGAATCCTGGTGCCAAGGTTCTGTTCTAGAATGTTAGCATAACTCGATATTCTGTAAGTTAGGTGTGTAAGTGGGAGTCTAACTGTGTCCTACCCATGCTCCATCCCTGTGTATAACCCCCTGCAAATATATGCACCATGGTGGAAATTCTATAAATTTCTGTCTCAATTTAGACACCCCAATGTTGTACGCTGAGCGCTAATTCTATAACGGCATCTTGGCACCAAAATTCCATCATGGAATACTAGCCTATGTTGGCATTGGCATGCCCATATTTAGGTGTGCCCTCTTATGCCATGTCAATGGCAGGCATAAGATGACGTATCTATGTGCGCCAAGTGATGTGCATAATTTATAGTATTCTGTAAACTATCCTTCTAATTCTGTAAGAGTCACCAAAACTTGCATGTGCAAGTTTAGGCATGCACTCAATTCTTACTTGCAATCTAATTAAATAACAAGCTAATTAATGCCAATAATTGGCTTTTCAACAAGCAATTATTGGCACTAATTAAATGTAATTGAACGTTATGCATGTAAATGTAGGTGCAGGATCTGTGCCTAAATTTTTCACATGATCTGAAAAATGGGGCATGGAAATGGGAGGGTCATGGACGGAATGGGGCAGTCCTACAGTTAACACGCATTGTGTGTAGAATAACGGGGATATGAGCCTAATTTAGGTGCAAACATTTGCATCACATTTCAGTTGGTGCAAATGGCCGCACCTAAAGTTAGGCATGATTCCCAGGCATAAGTGCTATTCTATAAGCCATGCCTAACTTTAAGCACAGCTTATAGAATAGAGCTTTTTTCAGTGCTGATTTTTTTCAGCACCATATATAGAATCTAGCCCTATGTGTGTAACTTGGAGACACACCCATGGCCCACTCATGCTCAGTCCACGTGTATGCCCCCTTGCAGTGAGGCACTTAGCACTATGGCATTTAGGCGCTACCTTATAGAATAGTGCTTAGTGCACATTGTGGCTCTTCACATGCTCCTGCCATCATGTCAACTCAAACTGAGGTCAATGAGCCCAAAGGTTCTGCCCAAAACGTTTCTTCCCGTACTGCCTCATTTAAACTCAGTGCTCAAACTCACTTACACAACCCCATGGCATGGGATTCACTGGGGAAAAAAGAAGTAAGAAAAAGAAATGTAAAGTCTTGACAGTTAATAATGCCTTTGAAGCATAAGTTTCATGGAGAGATATTTTTGTTAATGAGAATAAAAATCAGAATGAAATTTTTTGACCATTAGTTCACGGGAACTATATTACATTACAATGGGATCTTGTAGCCCGCTTCAACTATCAAGTTCTAAGCAGATAACAATCAAGAGGCAGAGCATTCTCTAGACAATTATACAATATAAAATCACAGACTCAAAAAGAGTAAATATAAAATCTATGAAATTAAGAGAGCTGACCTGATGTAGTCCCTCTTCACAAAAGCAGAGACAGGGAAGAAATGGAAAACGACATGCTGGTAAGCCTCACGCCAGTAGTAGGAAAAATAATAGAATCGTTGCTGAAGGAAAGGATAGTAGTTGACTTTCTAGAAGCCAACGGGTTACAGGATCTGAGGCAACATGGCTTTAGCAAAGAAAAATGCTGCCAATCGAATCTAATTGAGTTCTTCAACTGGGTGACCAAAGAACTGGATGAAGGATGTGCGATAGATGTGATTTACTTGGATTTCAGCAAAGCCTTTGATACGGTCCCTCACAGAAGACTCATGAATAAGCTGAGAGGGCTGAACTTAGGACCCAAAGTGGTGAACTGGATTGGAAACTGGTTGACCGACAGGCGGCAGTAAATGGAATCGGCTCGGAGGAAAGGTAGTTGAATAGTGGAGTGCCTCAGGGATTGGTGCTGGGGCCGATTCTGTTTAATATATTTGTGAGAGACATTGCTGAAAGGCTAGAAGGGAACGTTTGCCTTTTTGTGGATGACACAAAGCCAATAGAGTGGATACCCTGGAGTTTTTTTTATGCCAGTGATGTAAGAGTACCCTATGCAATCCTATCATAACTTTCTTCTGTTATATGGAAGTGGAGGAAAGGGTTCTCAGGCTTTTCCCACCAGAGGATTCTTTTGTACTCCATCAAACACTGTTGTATATTTAAATACTGCCTGCTACTTTAGAAAAGAGTTTTTGTGCAGAGTTAAAATTTAATGCTAAGAAGTGCAGTGTGATGCATCTGAGGTGCAGAAATACAAAAGAGATGAACAGGATAGGAGGGGAGAGATTGGTAAGCTTGGCTTAGGAGAAGGACCTTGGGATGATGGTATCTGAAGATTTCAAGGTAGATGAAACAGTGCGACAAGGCCGTGGCCACAGCCAGAAGGACGCTAGGCTGTATAGAGAGGGGTATAGCCAGAAGAAGAAAGGAGGTATCGATGCCCCTGAACAAGTCATTGGTGAGGCCCCACTTGGAGTATTGTGTTCAGTTTTGGAGGCCTTATCTCGCTAAGGATGTAAAAAGACTTGAAGCTGCTTCAATTCTTTTTACATCCTTAGCGAGATAAGGCCTCCAAAACTGAACACAATACTTCAAGTGGGGCCTCACCAATGAAGCGGTTCAGAGGAAAACAACAAAAATGGTACAGGGTTTATGTAACAAGATGTACGTGGAGAGACTTAGAGGGGCATAATCGAAAGGAACGCCCAAGTTTTCCTGGGGACGTCCTCGCAGGACGGCTTCAGCAAGGGGCGGGGAAACCTGTATTATCGAAACAAGATGGGCGTCCATCTTTCCTTTCGATAATATGGTTGTGGATGCACAAATCAGCAAATTTAGGTCGACCTTAGAGATGGTCGTCCCCAGCAGAGATGATCATCTCCAGGATTTGGTCGTTTCTGATTTTCAGCGATAATGGAAAGCGAGGACGCCCATCTCAGAAATGACCAAATCCAAGCCATTTGGTCATGGGAGGAGCCAGCATTCGCAGTTCACTGGTCCCCCTGACATGCCAGGACACCAACCGGGCACCCTAGGGGGCACTGCAGTGGACTTCACAAATTGCTCCCAGGTACATAGCTCCCTTACCCTCAGCCAGATGCGCTAACTGAACAGAAAAAGCCCTTCCCTTACTGATCCCTTAGCGATTAGGAAAAGAACGGGCATTCATGAAGAAAATCTCATACAGATGAGCTGCTCACTGTTAGCTCATTTGCACACAATTTCCTTCCTAAGGAGGGGAAGTCAGTGCAGAGCAGCCACGCATGCCAAAGATGGCTTCATACATGCAGACAAGCTGTGTGTTTAATAGCCGTCTACAACCTTAAATAAATTGCCATCTACATTCTTAGAAAAACACAAGTCCAGGTGAAAATGTCCAAGTGCTTGTCAGGGACATCTTTTTTTTTTTTTTTTAGAGTATGGGTGAAGGACGTCCTTCACTATGTCTCCGTTCCTGCGACAGCAGTTGAGGATGTCCAAAATGTGGATGTTTCTGTGAGAAGGATGTCCATGCCTTTACTATGCCTCTGCCACCCCCTTTATTTATTTGGATTACAAGTAGCAGCAGTGGGATTTGAACTGGTCACCTCTGGATTGCAAGACCAGTGCTCTAACCATTAGGCCACTCCTCCACTCCACTGCCTTGAAATTTGGCCATCCCTGTGGGGGGGGGGGGCAGTTCAGGATGTCCAAAATGTTCGAATGAAGGACGTCCATGCCTTCGTTATACCTCTGCTGACACACACATACCTCCCCCCCACCCAGGGACCTGCATACTGCTGTGATGGACCTGAGTATGACATTTCAGGCTGGCAAAAAAAGTTTTTTAAGTTGTTTTTTTCAGGGTGGGAGGGGGTTAGTGACCACTGGGGGAGTCAGGGGAGGTCATCCCCGATTCCCTCCGGTGGTCATCTGGTCAGTTCGGGCACCTTTTTGAGGCTTGGTCATAAGAAAAAATAGACCAAGTAAAGTCGTCCAAGTGCTCATCAGGGACGCCCTTCTTTTTTCCATTATCGCTCAAGGACGCCCATCTGTTAGGCACGCCCAAGTCCCGCCTTTGCTATGCCTTCGACACGCCCCCAGGAACTTTGGTCATCCCCGTGACGGAAAGCAGTTAGGAACGCCCAAAATCGGCTTTTGATTATGCCGATTTGGGCGACCCTGAGAGAAGGACGCCCATCTCCCGATTTGTGCCAAAAGATGAGCGCCCTTCTCTTTCGAAAATAAGCCTGATACTGACCTAAACATGTATACCCTGGAAGAAATCAGAAACAGGGGTGATATGATACAGACGTTCAAATATTTGAAAGGGGGCCAACTCAGGAATAATGTCAGGAAGTATTTTTTCACTGAAAGAGTGGTAGATACCTGGAATGCCCTTCTGTTGGAGGTGGTAGTAGAGATGAAAACGGGAACGGAATTCAAAAATTCATGGGACAAACACAAAGGAATCCTGTTTAGAAGGATAAGATCCAAAGAAGCTTAGCTTAGGTAGGAAAGCCGGTGTTGGGGAGACTTCTACGGTCTGTGTCCTGATTTAGGCTGAATAGATTTGGATGGGCTGGAGTGGAGCTATTCAGGCCTTTGACAACAACTTCAGAAATTTTAGAACAAGGCCAGTGCTGGGCAGACTTCTATGGTCTATGCCCTAAAAATAGCAAGGATAAATCAAGATCAGATGTATCACTTCATATCATATGGACAGATTGGATGGACCATACAGGTCTTTATCTGCCATTGTCTACTATGTTACTATATGCAATTGCACAGAAGGCTGAAAACATTTTTATTTGATAAATATTACGTTTCTTTAATTATTACCTTTTTAATTTCATGTAATTCCTCATGTTTTGTGAGTTTCTTCTAAGTGAACTGCCTTGATCCTCAAGCTGGAAGTAGTGCGGTGTACAAATCTCAGATTAGATTATATTAGAACATCCCTTCTGGACGCTGCAGCACTGTTCACTAAGTGCCAGGGTGATCCGTGGGTGGATATAGGGTAAACCCAGATGTGCAGGTTCCAGCAGTATTCAGTGCCAGTTGTCCACCTATCTAACCAGGCAAATAGAACTGCACAAAAGACAGTCCTTTGTGTGCCCTGTTAGGTGTACGGGTACCAGCACTCATATACCTTCTGGGTCCACCATAGACCTGGATATTCAATTCCTGTGACTGGACATGGCACAACATTGAATATTTATTAGCATCCAATACTTGACATGGGCCATGTTTCGGCCTCTGGGTCTGCATCAGGAATCTCAAAGAGGTCTTTGCAGACAATTTCTTATTGTGGCGCTGTGCACAACTTGCATGGAAATTGAGCACTTAACTGCATAAACAGTGTTGAGTGAGATTTTTATTGGGGATTACTCCTTTGCATTGCCATTGTTTTATGTTTAGTACTTTTCCTAACGGCACCCGTCGCTGGCTGAATTGTTATAAACCACGAAGTGCCACACTATGCAATTGTCTGTGAACATCCCTTCGAGACTCCTGATGCAGGTCTAGAGGCCAAAACATGGCCTGTGTTGAGTCTTGGATGCTAATAAATATTTGAACCATTAAAGCATCGTCTGCCTTTGCCATGATTGCATCTGTCTTTGGACTACTGAGGCCTGTTCTTCCGTGTTCCTTACAGCATTGACTATACGGGTTTAATTCAGCTTGTGCCTTTCAGTGGCTTTAACACAGTGGCTGAACGTCACCTGGAGTATCTTTAGATTAGAAGGAAAAACATAAGAACAAAAGCAGCATCACACATAATGTCATCAAAGATGGAAAATGCCACATGTACAGGAGACTGCAGAACAGATGAGTAGAGATCTGCATGGCATCATGGAGAACCATGAATTAAACATTCAGAAAAAGAGAGAGAGCTTTTGTCTTCTTTAGTCAGGTTCTATGTACTTCCAAAATCCATTCTTTTCTTTAGCTTCCTACCCTTGCCAGGCAGTGGAACTCCTTTTATGGTTAGAGGAGCCAAACAAACCAATCTCTGACTCTGTCTCCGAGTTCTCTCATTCATGCTGTATTGGGCAAAATTTGGTAGGGCCATGGCCCTAGAGGCCCAACCCATTCAGCTGCTTATGGATGCCTTCCTTGCCTTCTCCTAATTTCTCAAAGGAAAAACTCCATTAAGGATAAGTACATAAGTATTGCCATTCTGGGAAAGACCAAAGGTCCATCAAGCCCAGCATCCTGTTTCCAACAGTGGCCAATCCAGGTCACAAATACCTGGCAAGATCCCAAAAAAGTACAAAATATTCTATACTGCTTATCCCAGAAATAGTGGATTTTCCCCAAGTCCATTTAATAATGGTCTATGGACTTTTCCTTTAGGAAGCCATCCAAACCTTTTTTAAACTCCGCTAAGCTAACCACCTTTACCACATTCTCTGGCAACGAATTCCAGAGTTTAATTACACGTTGAGTGAAGAAAAAGTTTTTCTGATTCATTTAAAATTTACTACATTGTAGCTTCAACGCATGCCCCCTAGTCCTGGTATTTTTGGAAAGCGTAAACAGACGCTTCACATCTACCTGTTCAACTCCATTCATTATTTTATAGACCTCTATCATATCTCCTCTCAGCTGCCTTATCTCCATGCTGAAGAGCCCTAGCCACTTTAGCCTTTCCTCAAAGGAAAGTCGCCCCATTCCCTTTATCATTTTCGTCACCCTTCTCTGTTACTTTTCTAATTCCACTATATCTTTTTTGAGATGTTGCGACCAGAACTGAACACAGTATTCGAGGTGCTTTCACACCATGGAGTAATACAAAGGTGTTATCTCATTTTTGTTTTCTATTCCTTTCCTAATAATACCTAACATTCTATTTGCTTTCTTAGCCACAGCAACACACTGAGCAGAAGGTTTCAACGTATCATCAACGACGACACCTAGATCCCTTTCTTGGTCTGTGACTCCTAATGTGGAACCTTGCATGACATAGCTATAATTTGGGTTCCTCTTTCCCACATGCATCACTTTGCACTTGCTCACATTAAACGTCATCTGCCATTTAGACGCCCAGTCTCGTAAGGTCCTCTTGTAATTTTTCACAAACCTCCTGTGATTTAATGACTTTGAATAACTTTGTGTCATCAGCAAATTTAATTACCTAGGTCATTTATAAATATGTTAAAAAGCAGCGGTCCCAGCACAGACCCCTGGGGAACCCCACTAACTACCCTTCTCACAATGGAGAAGGGTAGTTAGTGGGGTTCCTCAGGGGTCCGTGCTAGGACCGCTGCTTTTTAATATATTTATAAATGATTTAGAGATGGGAGTAACTAGCGAGGTAATTAAATTTGCTGATGACACAAAGTTATTCAAAGTCGTTAAATCGCGACAGGATTGTGAAAAATTACAAGAGGACCTTACGAGACTGGGAGACTGGGCGGCTAAATGGCAGATGATGTTTAATGTGAGCAAGTGCAAGGTGATGCATGTGGGAAAAAAGAACCCGAATTATAGCTACGTCATGCAAGGTTCCACGTTAGGAGTTACGGACCAAGAAAGGGATCTGGGTGTCGTCGTCGATAACACACTGAAACCTTCTGCTCAGTGTGCTGCTGCGGCTAAGAAAGCGAATAGAATGTTGGGTATTATCAGGAAAGGTATGGAAAACAGGTGTGAGGATGTTATAATGCCGTTGTATCGCTCCATGGTGCGACCGCACCTTGAGTATTGTGTTCAATTCTGGTCGCCGCATCTCAAGAAAGATATAGTAGAATTGGAAAAGGTGCAGCGAAGGGCGACTAAAATGATAGCAGGGATGGGACGACTTCCCTATGAAGAAAGACTAAGGAGGCTAGGGCTATACAGCTTGGAGAAGAGACGGCTGAGGGGAGACATGATAGAGGTGACCTATTACTGGCTAAATCCAGAGGTCAATATTCCATCCTCATTCTTCTTGATCTTTCCGCTGCTTTTGACACTGTTGATCACAGCATACTTCTCGATACCCTGTCCTCACTTGGATTCCAGGGCTCTGTCCTTTCCTGGTTCTCTTCCTACCTCTCCCTCCGCACCTTTAGTGTTCACTCTGGTGGATCCTCTTCTACTTCTATCCCTCTGCCTGTCGGCGTACCTCAGGGTTCTGTTCTTGGTCCCCTCCTCTTTTCTATCTACACTTCTTCCCTTGGTTCATTAATCTCATCCCATGGCTTTTCCTACCATCTCTATGCTGATGATTCCCAAATCTACCTTTCTACCCCTGATATCTCACCTTGCATCCAAACCAAAGTTTCAGCGTGCTTGTCTGACATTGCTGCCTGGATGTCTCAACGCCACCTGAAATTAAATATGACCAAAACCGAGCTTCTCATTTTCCCCCCCAAACCCACCTCCCCGCTCCCCCCGTTTTCTATTTCTGTTGATGGCTCTCTCATTCTCCCTGTCTCCTCAGCTCGAAACCTTGGGGTCATCTTTGACTCTTCTCTCTCCTTCTCTGCTCATATCCAGCAGACCTGTCGTTTCTTTCTTTACAACATCCGTAAAATCCGCCCCTTTCTTTCCGAGCACTCTACCAAAACCCTCATCCACACCCTTGTCACCTCTCGTCTAGACTACTGCAATCTGCTTCTTGCTGGCCTCCCACTTAGTCACCTCTCCCCTCTCCAGTCGGTTCAAAACTCTGCTGCCCATCTCATCTTCCGCCAGGGTCGCTTTACTCATACTACCCCTCTCCTCAAGACCCTTCACTGGCTCCCTATCCGTTTTCGCATCCTGTTCAAACTTCTTCTACTAACCTATAAATGTACTCACTCTGCTGCTCCCCAGTATCTCTCCACACTCGTCCTTCCCTACACCCCTTCCCGTGCACTCCGCTCCATGGATAAATCCTTCTTATCTATTCCCTTCTCCACTACTGCCAACTCCAGACTTCGCGCCTTCTGTCTCGCTGCACCCTACGCCTGGAATAAACTTCCTGAGCCCCTACGTCTTGCCCCATCCTTGGCCACCTTTAAATGTAGACTGAAAGCCCACCTCTTTAACATTGCTTTTGACTCGTAACCACTTGTAACCACTCGCCTCCACCTACCCTCTTCTCTTCCTTCCCGTTCACATTAATTGATTTGATTTGCTTACTTTATTTATTTTTTGTCTATTAGATTGTAAGCTCTTTGAGCAGGGACTGTCTTTCTTCTATGTTTGTGCAGCGCTGCGTATGCCTTGTAGCGCTATAGAAATGCTAAATAGTAGTAGTAGTAGTAGTAGTATATAAAATAATGAGTGGAGTGGAACAGGTGGATGTGAAGCGTCTGTTCACACTTTCCAAAAATACTAGGACTAGGGGGCATGCGATGAAACTACAGTGTAGTAAATTTAAAACAAATCAGAGAAAATTTTTCTTCACCCAACGTGTAATTAAACTCTGGAATTCGTTGCCGGAGAAAGTGGTGAAGGCAGTTAGCTTAGCAGAGTTTAAAAAGGGGTTGGACGGTTTCCTAAAGGACAAGTCCATAAACCGCTACTAAACGGACTTGGAAAACTCCAAAATTCCAGGAATAACATGTATAGAATGTTTGTACGTTTGGGAAGCTTGCCAGGTGCCCTTGGCCTGGATTGGCCGCTGTCGTGGACAGGATGCTGGGCTCGATGGACCCTTGGAGGCATATTTTCAAGGCACTTTGGGAGGCTAAGTTCCATAGGTTTCTATGGAACTTTGGGAGGCTAAGTGCTTTGAAAATGAGCCCCTTGGTCTTTTCCCAGTATGGCATTACTTATGTACTTATGTACTTATGAGAATACTGACCATTTAACCCTACTCTCTGTTTTCTATAATTTAACCAGTTTTTAATCCATAATAGAACGCTACCTCCTATCCCATGACTCTCCAATTTCCTCTGGAGTCTTTAATGAGGTACTTTGTCAAACTCCTTCTGAAAATCCAAATACACAATCCACCTTATAATTGAAAGAGAAAAACGCTTAGATTTCGACCCAAATCGGGAGATAGACGTTTATCTCACAAAAACGAATAAATCGGTATAATGGAAAGCCGATTTTGGACGTTTTGAACTGCACTCCATCGCGGAAGCGTACAAAGTTGACGGGGGCGTGGCGAAGGTGGAACTGGGTCGTGGTTATCGGCCGAGGAGAGATGGACGCCTTTCGCCGATAATGGAAAAAAAGTATGCGTTTGTAGCTAGAATTTAGGGCACTTTTCCTGGACCCTGTTTTTCCCACGAATAAGGCCCTAAAAAGTGCCCTAAATGACCAGATTACCCCCAGAGGGAATCGGGGATGACCTCCCCTGACTCCCCCAGTGGTCACTAACCCCCTCCCACCACAAAAAATGATGTTTCACAACTTTTTATTTTCACCCTCAAATGTCAACCCACCTCCCTGGCAGCAGTATGTAGGTCCCTGGAGCAGTTGTTAGGGGGTGCAGTGGACTTCAGGCAGGTGGACCCAGGCCCATCCCCCCCCCACCTGTTACAATTGTGCTGCTTAATGCTTAGTCGTCCAACCCCCCCCAAACCCACTGTACCCACATGTAGGTGCCCCCCCTTCACCCCTTAGGGCTATAGTAATGGTGTAGACTTGTGGGCAGTGGGTTTTGAGGGGGATTTGGGGGGCTCAACACATAAGGGAAGGGTGCTATGCACCTGGGAGCTCTTTTACCTTTTTTTTGTTTTTGTAAAAGTGCCCCCTAGGGTGCCCGGTTGGTGTCCTGGCATGTGAGGGGGACCAGTGCACTATGAATCCTGGCCCCTCCCATAAACAAATGCCTTGGATTTATTCATTTTTGAGCTGGGCGCTTTCATTTTCCATTATCACTGAAAAACAAAAATGCCCAGCTCACAAATTGTCGAATAAAACATGAACGTCTATTTTTTTTCGAACATACGGTTCGGTCCGCCCCTTCACGGACCCGTTCTCGGAGATAAACGCCCATGGAGATAGACATTTTCGTTCAATTATGCCCCTCCACATGTTTTTGCCTCCAATGCAATCTTTTTTTCAAAGTCCCTCTTAGCCTGATATCAGCGCTTTGCATTTGACTCGACATTCCTTATACTGTTTCTTATTATTTTCAGTCGGTTCCTTCTTCCATTTTCTGAAGGATTTTCTTTTAGCTCTAATAGCTTCTTTCACCTCACTTTTTAACCATGCCGGCTGTCGTTTGGTCTTCCGTCCTCGTTTTTTAATAAGCGGAATATATTTGGCCTGGGCTTCTCTTTTACCAAGATGCAGCAAAAGGGGACTGGCGCTAGTGCGTGTTTTACATGCATGCTAAGGCCCCCTTTTACCACAGCTGGTAAAAAGGAAGTCTCGCATTCTGACAGGAAATGGCTGGGTGGGAAGGTAAAGAACTTGCCGCACGGCCAGTTTGGGGTGGGGAGCCCTTACTACCACCCATTGAGGTAGCAGTAAGGGCTCCTGCGCTAACCTGGCGGTAACTGCCCAATTACCGCTGGGTACTCTGTGGCGCTACAAAAATAAATAAATTTTTGTAGCACCAGAAATGACGGCATGCTAGGGCTGGAAAATACCACCGAACCTGGGCTGCTGCGGTAGCCTGGAGATACTTCCTGTATAGCGAGCGGTAAGCCTGCAATGGGCTTACCGCCGCTTAGTAAATGGAGGCCTGAATGTAATAGTTTGGATCCAACAATCCCTATGCCATAGTGTATGCTGTCTACTTCCCTCTGGCTTGGACTCTGCAAAAAAGAAACAAACAAACATGCTTCTACTACCAAAAGCTTCCTGCAACACTCTTCTGTACATGTCCCCACCTACTCTGTGGTCTTGTCTGTGCATTTTGAATGTCTGTTTTTTTGATGTCTAAGGTTTTGAAGTGGATTTAGCAAAGGCTAACGCCTTCTTGAGAAAGAGAAAAGAGCAGAATAGCAGAGGGAGCGAAGGGAGGGTTCGTAGAGAGCATTTACACACGAGAAGTCTGTAATTAGTGTAAAAATAGTATCTGAAAGTTTCTATCTCTTGGTAACTGGAATGATAGCAACACGTCACTGCCTTTCTCTTCTGCATATAGTAAAGTGCTGAGGAGTCTCCATAGCAACTGCCTTACACGTTGCATCTCCAGGGAGATGACAAAAAAAAATAAATAAAAATGTCAGGGCCTGAGTGAGAGATAACTACTTATCTCGGGAAATCAAATGTGTTGTTCTTGGGGAGGAGGGAGGGCAGGGGAATGAGGATCCTGCCAGATAGCATCTTTTCTTCTTTCTCCTTTGCCTTTGTCATCTTCAGCTGCTGAACAGTTTTGGCAAGAGATCTCCCTTCTTTCACTTTAAAAGACAGCAGATCCTGAGGAAGAACACAAATGGATGCAAGCAACATGCAACTCAAACTCTGGAAAGAGCCGATAAAAATGTTCAAGATAAAAGGATGATGGGTGACACCCAGCTGTGACTTTGTGGACCCCCTCCATCCCCCCCCCCCCCCCCCCCCCACCAAATATTACTTTTTTATATTATCAATGGTTTGATAGGCTACTCAGAAAATAATTTAATGGATTTAAGCAGTGAGTCATTTTTGTGGTATGTATGGAATGACCATGACCAGACAGCTCCATAATGAGCAGAATAATTGCACAGCTCTTTCTCTCCTCCTGCCACCCAAGGCCTTAAAAGCCTGTTCAGTTTAAAGAGGGAGAATTACTACATGCCAGTGGCGTAGCCAGAAGACAATTTTTGGGTGGGCCAGAGGGTTGGATGGGTGGGCACTACAACCCCAACACCAACCCCCCGACACACACACGCAGCGCATAGCACCTTTAAAGTTATCGACGCTGCCTCCACTCACTTTCTCACACTGTGGCGCTGACTCATCTCCTGCACTTCATGGTCTCCGTCTCCCACTGCCGCGGCAGCGCTCTATCGGCGCTGCCTGCCTGACAGCTGACAGACGCGGCGCGACGACGTCCTGCTCCGGGACCTTCCCTCTGCCGCATGCAATCCACTCTGCGTAAACAGGAAGTTGAATCAACGCGGCAGAGGGAAGGCCCTGGAGCAGGAGGACGTTGCATCGCGTCTGTCAGCTGTCAGGCAGGCAGGCAGCGCTGATAGCAAATTGAAAGCGCTGCCGTGAGGGTGGGAGACAGACACCGCGAAGTGCAGGAGAGGAGGCAGCGCTACGGCGGGGTGGGAGAAGGTGAGGATGGGCCTGAGACGAAACTGGGTGGGCCTGGGCCCACCCAGGCCCACCCGTAGCTACGCCCCTGCTACATGCTAAATCCAAACTCCTTCCCCACTGAATTTTTCAAGGATGGGAGACTGGTTCTATCCACAGAGGTCAGCCATCCTCTGAATGATGTCAAATTGGATTTAATTAGTAATATTTTTCATCCACTCATCTTAAGGTTTGTAAAAATGTCTTAACAAGTTCGAAACAGGATGCTGGGCTTGATGAACCTTTGGTCTTTCCCAGTATGGCAATACTTATGTACTTATGTACAAGAGCAAATTTTGCTCTTCTAGTCCAGAAATAACATTAAAATGTAAAAATAGGGCTTTCATATCTAGGACTTCAACACAAGATCTGACTTTTCACTCCATTATACATTAGAATTAAATCATTCAGGTTAAGGTGACTTGGTCACAGTTGATCTCATAAGAAAAATATTTCCACTCCTTTTTTTGCTACTTTAGACCGACCCTCTTCCCAGATGGCATATATTCAAGGCTATATTTGCTGTCACAATGCCCCTAGGAGAGAGGGTTGCCCCCTCCAAACATCTGATAGAATGTGCCTCTTCCTACCACACCACATGAGCTGGCTGTTCTCTGTAGTACACCCCCTCCTGACAGAATAAAGAATTAAAGTCACACACACAACAGAAGCTCAGCTTCCTTTGCCTACTTAGAAACACATCTTAGGCATGCATGAAAGGCACCAAAGAATCTTTGCTGTTCCTGAAGATTGCAGAGATGTCTCTTCTGAGACCATCATTTTACGCTGCACCTCAACAGCAGTACCCACCTTCCCTTCTATCCTAGACTGAGTATACCACACTATGGTATACTGGACCCTAGTTGGTGAAACTGCAAACGTGGAAGACTGTGGTCCACTACGTACAAAGGACCTGGTCACACTACTCATTTTCTAAGGACCCTAGTTGGTGCCAGTAGAATCTGTTGTATGCAGCGCTGTGCCTGAATCATGTGGCTAGCTTAGAGGACAAACATATTTTGAGAAAGATTTTGTTATTCCTATGCTATTTTTATATTGATCTAGGGATTATTATGTTAAAGATAACTTGCATTTTCTTTAGCTTTTTTTGAGAGGCAGTTTCTATTTGTTTATGATATAAATTTGAAGGTGTTAGAGCCTTGAAGTGCCAAAAAAGGAATGGCATTTGTTTACACTTTTGGAACAGGATCACTAAGTCTTATTGCTTGAATTTGCATATATTTACTTCTCAGCCACAAATACAAGCAGATATCAACCATTTCCATTTTACCAGCCCTGACAGAGTCTGTTTAAATTCATTTCACAATAAAATTCCTACCAACTAATAAAAGCAAAGTCAGCTGTAAGTGGATCACAGATGACATGCGAAGCTCCCCGTTCTAATGCAATCCGTCCAACATCAATCCAGTTCATAACATCTCAGTTCTGTCCACTTCATTCCACAACATCCAGCACTATACAATCCAGAGTTATAGCAGTAAAGTGAAACACAATTCGGTCTAGAAAACCCAGATTAATGAATTAAAATCACAAAAATGAGGATGTTATAATGCCTTTGTATCGCTCCATGGTGCGACCGCACCTCGAATATTGTGTTCAATTCTGGTCGCCGCATCTCAAAAAAGATATAGTGGCATTAGAAAAGGTGCAGAGAAGGACCACGAAAATGATAAAGGGGATGGGACGACTTCCCTATAAACCTTGGAGCTAGGACCCGTTCTCCCCCTAGCCCCCCCCAGCCCCCATCTCCTCTCCCTCCCCCTCCCCCCTTCAATAACTCACAGAAACCAATATTGGGAAAATTTAGGCCGTAGCTTACTTTATTAACAATTCCAATTAATTAACGTGTACAAACTTGTCCCCCCCGCCCCCAGCTACATGGGTCTGGACATGACAATCCTGGACCCCCCCCCCCATCCGCTGATCGCCCTGTCAGCAAATTGGCAATTTCTGTTAGGCCCCGCCCTCACAGCAGGGTCCCCACTCCGTGTGGACCTCCACACTTGTCTCTGGGTCACCAGACCCGCCTTCCATGTTCTGGCTCAGCCCCCCCATGAGCCATATCTTTTGTAGCTCGGGGTTTGTTGTGTTCTTTCTTTTTGCCACTGCGACATCTCCTGCCAATCCTGAAAGACAAATAACACACATCGTCCAACAAACACATCCCCCTCTCAACATCAGGGTGGGTGGGTGGGAAACAACCTCTGCGGATCACCAACACCCTGGTGTCCGACGTCGCCCCTCCTCCTTTATCCCCTCACCTAGTCCCGCCCCCTTCCTGCTGCTTCAGCCAATAGGCAGTGTGTCCAACCACTAGGGCAGGCTGCATCTTTTGTCCTATCCAGTCCCCAACCGAGGATGTCTTCAGCACAGCCCGTGCTCAGTCCCAGCATGCCCCGGAGCTGACTCGAATGGGCCCAGCCCTCGTTTAACTGGGCCCTTCGAGACCAGCTCTCGGGCCTCCTATGAGGAACGGCTAAAGCTGCTAGGGCTCTTCAGCTTGGAGAAAAGGTGGCTGAGGGGAGATGTATTGTAAGCCACTTTGAGCCTGCAAAGTGGTGGGATAAAGTGGGATACAAATGCAACAAATAAATAAATAAATAAATAAAATATGATAGAGGCCTATAAAATAATGAGTGGCATTGAATGGGTAGATGTGAAGTGTCTGTTCATGCTTTCCAAAAATACTAGGACTAGGGAACATGCGATGAAGCTACAATGTAGTAAATTTAAAATGAATTGGAGAAAATGTTTCTTCACTCAACGTGTAATTAAACTCTGGAATTCGTTGCCAGAGAATGTGGTAAAGGTAGTTAGCTTAGCGGAGTTTAAAAAAGGTTTGGATGGCTTCCTAAAGGAAAAGTCCATAGACCGTTATTAAATGGACTTGGGGAAAATCCACTATTTCTGGGATAAGCAGTATAAAATGTTTTGTACTGTTTTGGGATCTTGCCAGGTATCTATGACCTGGATCGGCCACTGTTGGAAACAGGATGCTGGGCTCGATGGACCTTTGGTCTTTCCCAGTATGGCAATACTTATGTATTTATGTACGTATATATATCGCCCTTATAAAGGAAAGCATTTTAGTATCACTTCTATTCCGCAAACGGTTTTCCTTCTTTGCTGACTCTAGTTCTGGTCTCTTACACCCTGAAGGGATTCATTACTCTTTTATATTCTGGGGTTAGGGTGGAATTCAAAGAAAGAATGATTTCTACAAATTCAGTAGAGTCCTGTACAAGGCAGTCCAATGTTATTTGTAGCAGAGTGGTCCAGCACTATCCCCTGCAATTCTATAGCAGAAGTTCTCAACCTGGTACTCAGCTCATACCTAGTCAGGTTTTCAGGATACCCACAGTGAATATGCAGAGATAGATTTGCATACAATGGAGACAATGCAGGCAGATTTATCTCATGCATATTCAGCATTGATATACTGAAAACCTGACTGGTTGGGTGTTGTCCTGAAGATTGGGGTGAGATCCCCTTATCTATAGTATCTAAGTTCAGTCCATGGTTCAACACTACTGCTGGTCCTGGGTGTAGTGTCAGTAGTAAAGAATGATACAGGGATGGGGATAGGGATGGGGACAGAGTCCGAGAGGACGGGGTGGGGATGGGGACAGACCCCACAAGGATGGGGACAGAGTCCGTGGGGACAGGAACAAAACCTTGTCCCCATGTCATTCTCTACTTTGAAGGCTGTTAATGAATTGGACAGTTATTTATGTCAAGTGATGCAAATGATGATGTTTTCATTTTTGGGAAAAACAAGCAGAAGTACTGGCCACAACTGGCAAGATTTGCACGGGGGATCCTGTACATTCCTGCTACCAGCACATCTTCTGAGAAAACATTTTCTATTGCAGGAAGGACTGTGAAAGATGGTAGAGCTAGACTGAATCCTGAGATTCATCCACAGATTAAAAAATCATAACAGTTCTTCATAGGGCATATTTCTCCCCCCACTAGGGCATACAGAATGGGTTGTATTTTGTACCCCTGGACATTTTAACTGGGTGGATTAGGGTTCCTTGGGGTAGTAGAAGTCAGCTATTGTTGGGGTTGGAAGGGTAGAGGGATTTATAAACAGTTGCACAGCATATTGTTACTTTTTTCTATTTTAATAAAAAGATTTAAATATAAAATCATAAGTGTTTGAGGCTTCTTCAGATGAGGACAGAACCCAGGAGATGGAGACAGAATCTATGGGGATGGGGCAGGGATGGAGACAGAGCCTGCGAGGATAGGGCAGGGATGAAGACAAAATCTGCAGGGATGGGACGGGGACAGAGACAGAACCTGCGGGAATGGGGTGGGGATGGACACAGAACCCACGGGTACGGGATGGGGACAAACTTTGTCCCCATGTCATTCTCTAGTCAGTAGTACACAATGGTGCGTCTTCTCATGCCTCTGGGTGTGCGCTAACTGGCATGGTAGTGGCACCACCACAAGGAATTCTGTATACCTGGCCCACAATAAATGTGCCAGGGCATGCTTCAGCCAGGACCAGATTTAAAATATTGGCACCTATAGGCAGGACTAGAGAGTAGTGGGGAGTGAAAGCTTCTCACCCAGAGATCAAAGCACTTTCCCAAAGCATTAGGCTCTTGTTTAGCTTGGGTACTTAGTGCCTTGAGAACGTAATGCTCTAAGCTGCTGCCTATGTTGCCTATGCCTGAATCCAGGCCTAGTTGCAGAATGTCCAGTGCAGGCTTAGAGACACTGAGAATGAAGGGGCGTGCAGGAGAACCAGAGAACCCACTCTGAGAGATGGCAAAAAGGGCACTTTTTGCAGTTACTAAGATCTCACCAACCAGCATGGAGAAAGAAGACTGCTGGAGTGGAAACATCAAGACACACACCACCCGATATTCAAAGTAATTTAAACAGCCCCGAGAAGCTCTTGGCTGTTTAAATCACTTGTCCATAGCTAACTGCGAATATTCAGGAAGCAACCACCAAGGTGGAGAAACTGGATCTGCTTCGGGAGTCAATACAGCAACAAAGGAGTGTGATCAACAGGACACTTCCAAAAAGCCAAGGTGATGTGATGTAAAAAAATATACTTTTTAATAATAAATGAAATAGGACTCGACACGTCACCGTGTTTCGGCAACAATGCCTGCCTCAGGAGTCTGTGTGTAATGGTCACTTGATTATAAAACTGGTGGAGAATGTATGAAAGCACATACCAAATCAAGTCTTTTGAAAGACTAGTGACTGGTACAATGCAGGATACAGCAGAACTATACTCGGCGTTTATCGACTGCACTTCATTATAAAGTCATCTGTCCTGAGGCAGGCATTGTTGCCCAAACACGGTGCTGTGTCGAGTCCTATTTCATTTATTATTAAAAGATATATTTTTTTACATCACGTCTCTTTGGGTTTTTGGAAGTGTCCTGTTGATCACTCTACTCCTTTGTAACTGTGAATATTCAGCAGCACTTAATCGTTTTTTTGCCACTGAATTTTCACGGTTAGCACTTTAGCAGAAACCGCATAAATCGGGCCGTATAAAAAGCAGTCCTATCTTATGCAGTTAAGAGCTGAATATTGTTTTAGCAGCCAACATATAATCGGATATTCAATGCTGGAGCCTGGATATGGCCCAGCATTGAATATCCCGGAATACAGCCTGAGCTGGACAAGAACACTGACCGCTGCTAGTTGAACATCAGCTGGACAGTTAAAAGTTCATACTAAGCGTAAGAGAGAGTGGGCGGGGAGGGGGGAGATGTAGAGAGAGAAACTGGGTGGGACAAAGGAAGAGAGAGACTTGGGACAAGGCAAAGCGGGGGAAGGGAGATACCGTGGAAACTAAGGGACAAAGAGAGACTGGTCACAGAGTAGAATGCAGGAGAGAAACTGGTGGGGATATGAGACTTGGGGAGTTTAGGCCTTCATGAAAATGATTTTGCCAGAGCAGCCAGGGACAACCCAATATCCCCAACACCCACTGGCAGGACTGGAGCTGAAAGAGTGGGCCTCATCTCCTCTTATGTGACATGTCATACAGAGGCCTGGGCTTGTCTTGTCCATCCTGGCCTCAACAGCTGCAGGAGGTGTTCAGTGCATCTCCTTCTGTCCCTGCACTTACAGGCAGGTTCAGAAATCAGCCAATCAGGAGCACCTCAATGCCTTTAGCCTGGGCTCTCTTTCTTAGCAGTGTTTAATTGTACAATCTAATTATCTCCAGTGTGTCATAAAACTTTGTGACCTCCCTTCCGACACCCCCACATCTTAACTCATGCTGCCCTTTTGTACTTTACTACTGTGGTGAACAACTCTTTTGGTATCTGCACTTACAGGTCCCTTTAGGAATTTAAATAGCACAGACATTTCCCTATCTCTGCCTGCTCTGTCTCTGAGTTGTCCCTATCAGTGTCTGAAGTCTCTCTGCAGAGATAAGGTTTTCATTCCTTTCCCTGTTATTTTATCATTTCTTCCCCCTCCCTCACTGTCCCTTTACTACTGATTTAATATCTTTTTTATAATGAGATGTGTAAAACTGGATGCAGTACACAAGAGTGTGGCCATGTCTTGGACCTAAAAACAACAAACCCTGTAGCCATGCCAGGATGATAGAAAGGAGCCCAGAAGGCCAGGGATATTTTAGATAAAGAAACTACAATGTATCTATTTTCTTGATTAAATACTGTGGGTCTATCACAAATGCGCATTGACTGAATAAAAAAGGAAAGGAAGAGCTAGTGCAACAACATTTTAGCTGCGATGCTTTGGGGGGGGGGGGGGGTTGATATTCAACCGACAGCACTCAGCGCTTTGTTTGCCCGCCACCGGTGTTACGCCTTGATTGTAAAGCCACCTGGGCTTCGGCACTGAATTTCCAGATTTATGAAGCCAGCTAAACCATAGTCGGTTACTTGCGATATTCAGCACTTGTACTGCATAAAGATAGGACTAACGTTTATGAATTCCTATTTATGCAGTGTCCTTGGCCGGTTAGTTGCTGAATATCGGCATTTAGCAGGCCAAGTGCTGACTTTGCCTCCAAAATGCCCTCCAAATGGCCGCCTGTGCTGTGTGTTAGGCGCTAATCGGCCATTTACACGACACTAACCAGTTAAGTGTCACTGAAAATGACCAGTGAACCCCGAACAAGCCATTTAAAGGAAGGGAAATGGAACTTGATATACTGCCTTTGTAAGTTTTTTGTAACTACATTCAAAGCAGTTTATATATATTCAGGTACTTATTTTGTACCAGGGGCAATGGAGGGTTAAGTGACTTGCCCAGGGTCACAAGGAGCTGCAGTGGGAATCAAACTCAGTTCCCCAGGATCAAAATCCACTGTACTAACCACTAGGCTACTCCAGCTGTTTCTAGCTGGATAAATCACTTTGAATATTGACCCCTTGGTTATTAATTAAAACTGACACTCAGGGCTTAAAATAGAGCTTTCCAAATCTGTCCTGTTTATTTTTATTAATTAATTAATTTATTTATTGGGATTTATTAACCGCCTTTATGAAGAGATTCACCCAAGGCAGTGTACAGCAGGCACAAGTTAACATAAAACTTACAATTTTGTAAACAGCATAACACTAGTAAAATAAACAAGAATAAATATAAATACAATAAGAGGTCCTTTTATCAAGCTGCGGAAAAAAGGGCCCTGTGTTAGCATCTGGGGCTGTTTTTCCCAAGCACCAGGGACGTTTTTTCCACAGCTGGTAAAAGCCCCCCCCCCCCCCCCAAAAAAAATAGCCATGCGATGAGATTACTGCCGGGTGAGTGCTACAGAAGCCATTTCCGGGGGGTTTCTTTTTCCCCCAGAAATGGCGCGTGCTTGGGGCAGGACTACTGGATGAGTGAGCGGTAAGCCAGCATTGGGCTTACCGTTGCTCTGTAAAAGGGTAAACTTGAAAACAGTAAATTGAAACCTAATAATTGAAGTACCGTGAAACTGCAAAGGGTGGACAAGTACCTATGCTGCTGTATGAGTCAATTGGTATACATGCCCGCATATTTTCAAAGCACATAGCCTTCCAAAGTTCCATAGAAACCTATGGAACTTTGCAAGGCTAAGTGCTTTGAAAATATGAATATTATCTGCCACTTGTCTTATAGGGGGAGGGATAAAAGGAGTGATCAAAGGAAGTTTTCGCTACAATCATGTTACTCCAATCTTGAAATCACTGCATTGGCTCCCTATAAAATCTCATATTGAATTTTAAATTTTATTGTTAGTTTTTAATATATTGAATGGTAATATTTCACCAACTCTTAGTGCCAAGCTAAGATGTTATCAACCTGCTTGCTCTCTGAGATCATCTCAGAAACAGCTACTTGATGTGCCTTCATTTCATCAGATTTATTTGGAAGAATGTAGCTCATTTATTTTTTACATCAAAGGTCCGAAATTATGGAACGCATTGCCCATCGAATTTCATTTAATACAGAATATGGATCAGTTTAAAAAAGCTCTAAAAACTCATTTATTTTTTCAGGCTTTTGGTTCCTTTCATGTATGATATTATTTTTATACCGTGTAAATTTAATTTGCTGTATGTTTTATTTTAAGAGTAATATAGCAATTTTTGTAAAGTTTGTTTAGCAAATAAATTATTTTTATTGTTATGTCCTATTATATTTTGTATGTGACTTGTTCCCTGCTTAGACTTCCATAGATATAGTGGGTTGTCAAATAAAGTTTTATTATTATTATTATGAAGCCACTGCCTCCTTCAAGCAGTCGGTTTTCAGAATATCCACAATGAATATACTTATAGATAGATAGACACACGTGACAGTCATCCAGTATAAAATATACAGTGCTGAGAAAACATTTGTGAATCCTAAGCATAATAATGAGAATTACAAGTTTATAACATGCACCCTTGCTTATCTGGAACCAATTATATGCAATAGAAGGGGCATAATTTCAACACTTCCGGGTTTCTTGAGACATAATATTGTACAATGTAAGAAAAAGACTAATTCAGAATCAGTGTGGGTGAACGCTCATCTTTTTTTTGCAAAATTAATTGGATAATTAAAATCAGGTGCTTCAGTAATTGGGTAACAAGTTAACCACCCAGCAGAGTAAATCTGCAGCATGGCCTACAATCAGGGATGCAGAACCTTGCACACAATAAAAGGCACTCATGGCTATACAGGACACCCTAAATTGCAACGTGGAGTCCTTAACTACTCCCAGATTGCAAATTTAATCCTTCATTGAGAACATGCATGCATTAAGGAGGTAATTCTATAAGTGGGCACCTCCTTTTAAGTGCCCCAATGCTGCACGGTGAGAGCCTATTCGATCAAGGAATCTGGGTGCCTAGATGTCATTATAGAATAATAGCACACCTAAAGTCTATGTGCCCGCATTTACACCAGCTATAGACTTTATATAACTGTGGGCATCACATGTGAGACCTTACCGCTAAGTGAATGGGTGGCGGTAAGTTCTCAGGCCCAAAATGGACATGCACCAATTTTCATTTTGCCGCATGTCCATTTTCAGCCCCCAAAAAGGCCTTTTTTGCAGGCACGCTGACAAATGGATCTGAGCACATCCAGTACACATGTCTACACCAGCGCTGGTCACTTTTCGGTGCACCTTAGTAAAACGACCCCTTAGAGAGAAAAGGGAATTTGGAGGAAGATCCAGGAAGAGAAAGAATTTGGAGGAACATCCAGGGAGAGAAAGGGAATTCAAAGGGTCTTTTAATAATGATTACCTCGCGTTATCTGCAGCAGGGCCCATAGGAATAAAATGAGACCTGCTGCAGATAACTCGAGCTAACCTTTAGTAAAAAACCCCATCAGAGAAGGATTTAGTGAGAGGAAATTTGGGAGAATGGTCTAGGGAGCAGAAGAATAATATGGGGAGAGGATGAACTGGGAGGTGGATTTTGAAAAAAGGTTCCAAGAAATATAGGATGATAATTTAAACCCTGCTGCTTGGTGCACTGGATAAAAGATAGAAAACAGAGAGTAGGGTCAAATGGTCAGTATTCTCAGTGGAGGAAGGTAGATAGTGGGGTTCCACACGGGTCTATGCTGAGACCGCTGCTTTTTAACATATTTATAAGTGTTCTAGAGATGGGAATAACTAGTGAGGTAATTAAATTTCCTGACAACACAAAGTTCTTAAATCACAAGAGGATTGTGAAAAATTACAAGAGGACTTTACTAGACTGGGAGACTGGGCATCCAAATGGCAGATGACATTTAATGTGAGCAAGTGCAAAGTGATGCATTGGAAAAGAGGAACCTAAACTATAGCTACGTGATGCGAGGTTCCACATTAGGTGTCACTGACCAGGAAAAGGATCCAAGTGTTATCGTTGATGACACGTTGAAACTCTCTGCTCAGTGTGCGGTGGCGACTAAGAAAGCAAATAGAATATTAGGTATTATTAGGAAAGGAATGGAAAACAAAAATGAGGACGTTGTAATGTCTTTGTATTGCTCCATGGTGCGACTGAACCTCGAATACTGTGAGCAATTCTGGTCACCGCATCTAAAAAAAGATGTAGTGGAAATAGAAAAGGAACAGAGAAGGGCAACAAAAATGATAAAGGGGATGAGATAACTTCCCTATGGGGAAAGGCTAAAGTGGATAGGGCTCTTCAGCTTGGAGAAAAGGTGACTGAGGGGAGATATGTTAGAAATGTATAAAATAATGAGTGGAGTGGAACGGGTAGACGTGAATCACTCGTTTATTCTTTCCAAAAATACTAGGACTAGGGAGCACGTAATAAAGCTACAAAGTGTGTAATTAAACTCTGGAATTCATTACATAAGTACATAAGTATTGCCATACTGGGACAAACCAAAGGTCCATCAAGCCCAGCATCTTGTTTCCAACAGTGGCCAATCCAGGTCACAAATATCTGGCAAGATCCCAAAAAAGTACAAAACATTTTATACTGCTTATCCCAGAAATATTGGATTTTACCCAGAGAATCTAGTAAAAGCAGTTAGCACAGCAGGGTTTAAAAAAAGAGTTGGCTATCTTCCTAAAAGAAAAGTCCATAAGCCTAATTATTAAGATACACTTGGGGAAAATCCACTGGTTGTTTCTACGATAAGCAGCCTAAAATGTATTGTACTGTTTTGGGATCTTGCCAGGTACTTGTAACTTGGATTGGCCACTGTTGGTTCTTAAACTAGTATTTCTTTAAATGAGACAAAATGTGTAGGCCTGCTTTACAAAAAACTTTGAGATCAGGATGTGCTCAATTCCGGCAGTATTTTACAAAAGGTGCTGCCGAATGCAGAGCCTTTTGTAAAATACCTATTTGGATATATAGGAGAGCACATGTATTTGCCATACTCACAGTAAGAGCAGCCATTTTATTTCAAAGAACCAGACAAGGCAGGAGCAAAGGTGGAATGCTCCTGCCCTTGCCCACTAGACTACCATGGATTATCTCCATATAAGTCCTGAAGGTGGTAGGGAGTCAGAGGGGTAGTGGGAGAGTTTGGTAGAATATATGTGGGTGGGGCTTAGATTTGGGAGACAAGTTTCTTAAGGACATTGGATCCAGGGGAGTTCAGGGTTCTGAACAGGGGTGTCAGAGAGAGGGGTGTTCAGAGATCTGATTAGGGTACTAGAGATCTGATTGGGGGGTGTCATTGGGGTGTGCTGGATGTTGGGAAGGATGTCAGCGGGTTGGGGTGGCCATGGACCAGCAACATTGGGCCTCTGACCATCTTACTGGACTTCTGAGAGTGGCACGTGCAGCTATGCTATTGACAATCATGACAATTAGTGCACAGTACTGAAAAGAAAAGTGCAGAGCCTATCTGTGGGCATGGAGGCAGAATACTTTCTCCCTTTGCATTTTATACCATTAAAATAATATCAATTCCATTTCAGCTCTGTGGTGTCTGCCTTGGCTAGGTAAGGTTTCAGTATCGATCATGTGCACTCCCCAGCTCCTAGTAATGGAGCATCACACAGATCTACCTTAAGGCTAATCTGAAATACCCCATCTATTCCACTATTCAGTATCCCAAGAGCTTAAATTCTGTCTATATACTTCAATCCTGGCATGTGGCATTCTCTATCAGCAAAGCCAGAAAAGATTACCTGACATGAATAGTTTAACAAAGCTTAGAGTTCATAATAAATTGTTCATAAATCAAGAATGATTCTACCTACTTGCAGCAAATTTCTCCACAGAGAAGAATTAGTCATCATATATGTCTGTCCATCCAGATATCAAGCATTTCAGTGATCACTTAGACCATAATCGTTGGCCCTACTACTGGGTAAATATGTTTTGACCACTCACTCAAATGTCTCCAGCAAGGATAACTATTGCATTATGAAAGCTGCACAAAAATCCACCACCATTATTGTATTTAGGAAGGTTAACCATATGAAGCGAATATAAATGTTCAACTCAACAGTTGCCAAGTCTTAATTAGAGGTCTGATGCATTATCATCTAACTATACCAAAACAAAGGGGGAGAGGGACAATGACCAAAATAAACATGATGTATCCCTTGAGAGAAAATATACTAATCTTATACATAAGCAAAAGCCGTAGGGGAATAGGAGAATGGCCGCTGAAAAGATGGTGCTGCCCTGTGCCTGTATCCTAAAGTTGTTCCCAGTCCTCACGCCTCAGCTCTTCTTCCCCTTAGAGCCAATTACCCAGCCCTCGAGCTTGTTCCTCTCCAATTACTTTCCCTTTAGCTTCCCCCTTGCTTTTGCTGCCTACTGGTGCCTGGGGCTACCGTGTGTTTGTGCCAGACCACCCTAGTCAGCCATGGTCAGCCCTCAGATACATTGAAAAGATACGTCCCAACAGTCCATCCATAAAGTTTCCCACTTTTGAAAGGAAATATCCAGCGTCACTAATGCTTCAGAGGAAATCTTGCTACTGTGGTGAAACTGAGGAACAGAACTGAGCTGCACTGAGGTTTGTAATATTATTTTGCCCTTCAAACAAACTTTTAATAGTCAAAAAGCTAGATCAGTGATTTTCAATCTTTTTCCATCTTGTGACACACTGACAATGCACTGAAATTGTCAAGGCACACCATCAGTTTTTTTAAGGATATATATTTTACCATTTAACATATGAGTATTAAGATTATGTTTAAAGTTCAATAATTACATTTTTAATCATTGTGGAGCCCTTTTACTAAGCTGCATAGGTGCCTATCCTGCTCATTTTCGAAGGAGAAGGGCAGCCATCTTCTGACACAAATCGGGAGATGGCCAGCCTTCTCATAACGCCGGCCAAATCGGTATAATCAAAAGCCGATTTTGGCTAGCTTCAACTGCTTTCCGTCGCAGGGACGGCCAAAGTTCAAGGGGGCGTGTTGGCAGTGTACCGAAGGTGGGACGAGGGCGTGCTAAACAGATGGCCGTCCTCGGCCATTAATGGAAAAAAGAAGGGTGGCGCTGACAAGCATTTGGCCGACTTTACTTGGTCCCTTTTTGTTCACGACCAAGCCTTGAAAAGGTGCCCAAACTGACCAGATGACCACCAGAGGGAATCGGGGATGACCTCCCCTTACTCCCCCAGTGGTCACCAACCCCCTCCCACCCAAAAAAACAAAAATAAAAAACATTTTTTTGCCAGCCTCAAATGTCATACCCAGCTCCATCACAGCACTATGCAGGTCCCTGGAGCAGTTTTTAGTGGGTACTGCAGTGCACTTGAGGCAGGCAGACCCAGGCCCACCCCCCCTACCTATTACACTTGTGGTGGTAAATGGAAGCCCTGCAAAACCCACCGGAAACCTGCTGTACCCACATCTAGGTGCCCCCGTTACCCTTTAAGGGCTATGGTAGTGGTGTACAGTTGTGGGTAGTGGGATTTGGGGAGGTTTGGGGGGCTCAGCACCTAAGGTAAGGGAGCTATGCACCTGGAAGCAATTTGTGAAGTCCACTGCAGTGCCCCCTAGGGTGCTCAGTTGGTGTCCTGGCATGTGAGGGGGACCAGTGCACTACAAATGCTGGCTCCTCCCATGACTAAATGGCTTGGATTTGGCCGGGTTTGAGATGGTCGCCATTAGTTTCCATTATAGGCGAAAACCAATGGCGGCCATCTCTTAGGGCGGCCCAAATGTGGAGATTTGGCCGTCCCTGACCGTATTATCAAAACAAAAGATGGCCGCCCATCTTGTTTCGATAATACGGTCGTGTATGTTTCTTTACGGGGCCCTCCCTAGAGATGGGCGTCCTTATAGAAGGGCGCCCCCATTCGATTATGACCCTCCACATGTGCCTAGTGCACGCCAATTTGGAACTACCGCCCCGTTACTGCATGGCACGGGCGGTAATTTCATTTTGTACACGCGTTCAGTAGGCATGCCGGAAATTTTCCAGTGCATGGCGCTAACCGGGCGGTAATCAGCGTTGTATGCATGCTGACGATTACTGCCCAGTTAACGCATGACACCTTACTGCTAAGTCAATGGGTGGTGGTAAGGTCTCAGGCCCAAAATGGACGCACACCAATTTTTCATTTTGCCGCATGTCCATTTTCAGTAAAAAAAAAAAAAAAAAAGAGGCCTTTTTTGCAGGTGCACTGAAAACTTTGGCTATGCGTGTCCAATACATGCGTCTACACCAGTGCAGGCCACATTTCGGCGCATCTTAGTAAAAGGACCCCTGTGTTATTTTTATAGTTGAATATTTTTACTGGAGACACAAGTTGGCAAAAGGACAACAATACACTTCAAAGATAACAAAATTAGCCACAAATAACAAGCATTCAAAAACATGGAAGACACTATTAAAAAAAATATTCTAGTTCTCATGTCATCTGAGCTATAGTAAAATAAAACTCTCCACTACTAAGCACACTGTGAAATTCAAAACTTGAAAATAATCCTAACATTCATGTACAAATATGTCATGCAACAATAGCAAGAACTCAATGTATTTCTTAGGCAGCACTGCAAATATTACACTGGGCCCAAAAATACCAATAAACCTCCTCCTACTGGTAAAACAGAATAAGTGGGACAGCTATAGATCTCTACACAGAAGCTACATGCCCACAGAATACCATATCTCAGTTACACGCAAAACACAGACCCTCACCAAATTCAGAACGGGATCACAAATTAGAAACAGAGATATAAAGATAAAAATTGAACTAGGAACCCCAAGAAGTCAAACTAGGCATGTACTACAATATGGGAGAAATAAAAACAGAAATGCATTTCCTCTTATACTGAACATAATACAAAGACATCACGATATACATTTCCTAAACTAACATAGCTAATAAAGTCAAAATAGAACACTTTTTATTATTTTTGTTGTCTGGACATTTTTCCCATCATGTTGATCCTAATTTTTCTTTTTTGCTTTCCTATCTGTTTTCTCTTCTTTCTAGGGGCTGCTGTCCATTTCTCATTTCTCTTCTCTCCACCTGTCTTGTTCCATTCCCTTATTATATCTGTCTCTGACATATAGATCTTTCTCTTTTAGCTCTTTCCTCCCTTTCGTTTTCTGTCTCTCTGTCAACTCAGATTTGAACTGCTTTCTCACCCCACAGTCCTCCATCTACTTCTTATTACTTTTCAACTACTTATCAATTTTGCATCTCTTTCTCTTATCCCCTAGTTCTCCCAGGTCCTGCTCATTCCTTCCCCTGCTTTCTAATCCCTTCTGTCTTTCCTCTTCTCCCCATTACCACATTTTTACTCTGTATACATATTATCCTTCTCTCACTCATCTCCTTGACAATCCACCAGGACCTCTCCCTCATGATTCCCCCATTCCCTGTTTCTCCCCTCCCTCTTTCTCCTTCCATTCCCTATTTGTTGGCCTTCACCCCACCCTCTCTTCCTCCCTTATAGCCTGATATCTGCATGTTTCTTCCCTCCACCACCCCCACCAGCATCTCCCTGTATTATTTCTCTCCCATCCCTCTCTTCCCCTGTGGCCCATCTTCCTCTATCTCTTCCCTCCCTCCCTCCCCCTGTGGTCCAACATCTTTCTCCTTCCTCTTCACCATCATTTCTCTCTTTCTTCTCCTCCACCTCTTGGATCCATCATTTCTTCCCTCCCCCCCCCCCTACCTTGAGTCCATCACTTTTGTCTTTCTTCTCTCCTTTCCCTCAGTTCTATCACTTCTTCCCTTCCCTTCTCTTCTCATGTCCATCACATCTCCCCCCACTTCCTGTCCATCACTTCTCCCCTCCCTCTGCTCCTCCGGTCCATGGCTCTTCTCTCTTTCTTCCCTAAATCCTTTTCACTCCCCAGGTCCAGTATTTTTCTCTTTCCTCCATCCCACTCCCACAGGTCTAGAATTTTTATTTTTCTTCCCTTCCTTTCCCCTCATCATGGTTCTAGCATTTCTCTTTTTCTTCCTTCCAGCTTGCCTTGCAGCTGAACCACTCCCCTATCTCTGGTTAGGAGAAGCAAAACTGTCGGACTTTGAATTTATGCCTCCATTGTGGTGAGAACGGACACTATGCACTTAAATACCTTAACAAGTTTGGATCTTCAAGCATAGTTCTGGCTGGGGGTGCGATGCTGGATCTGCCCACCCGGTACTCCTCATATTCAATTTCTAGTTCCAGCGGTGCTTGAATTAGATCAAGGGAAGAAAAGTTTTGAGGTTTTCTGGAGCAGCTGGGAACTTCATCTATGAAGTTCTTGTTTGGCATTTTAAAATTCTTACCCAGGATTTGCCTAAGGCCATCTCGGTCTCCTCAGTATGTGGAAATATTCAAGGACATCCTAAAACCCAGGTAGTTCCCTTGTATCTGAACGCTAGTGGTCACAGTGAGGCCATTGTCCTTTACATCCTCCAGACATCTGTGAAGCCCATCACCTTGCGTTTACCATGGCTACAGAAACACAACCCGACTATAGATTGGGAAAGAGGCAAAATTACTGCAAGGAGTGATATCTGTCACCCTAGCTACTGCTAGTATTCTTGATGACTTGCCCTAGACGAGTGAGGTTCATGCAAAGAGATACCTCAAGCAACAATATGTCCTCTTCATCAAGGATGTTGCTGATCTCGGTTTACATAGTACATACAGGTACTAATTTGTACCTGGGGCAATGGAGGGTTAAGTGACTTGCCCACACAAGGAACTGCATTGGGAATTGAACCCAGTTCCCCAGGATCAAAGGCTGCTGCACTTACCACTAGGCTATTTCTCCAATCTATTTCAGGGTAAAGCTTGCTTACTCCTAGTATCCAAGAACCAGGCCATAGCTAATTACATTACTAGAGATCTACCGAGGAACCTCCTACTTCTAGTACAGTGCCTGAAGAACCAGACCATGAGAGCATGGTTCAGGACACCTCAGATTCTGTGAAAGCCCGTGGAAGTCTGCTGTGCATCTTGTTCCACTGCTTATTAGAAGATTCCAGTGGATGTTTCCTCACAAATCCAAATCAGGACTGGGGAGGATGTACTGTCATGGCCACTGCCATATCCCCTGCCCTGATGCACCTTCCTCTCCATGGTGCTTCTCCGGGTGTCAGCCTGCTTACGCACTGCAGCTTCATGTACTAGCTGATGCTGGCTTCTTAGGGCATGTGTGCATGCTGAAGAGGTCCTTTTACACTCCAGCGGCAGCTATATCAGGGGATCCTGCAGGAAGTGTCACTTCCTGCTTAGCAGGATTTAAGGAGATTCCTGCCTCTGTTCTGGCACCTTTGCAATGGGTGCCTTGGAGATGCCTGCCTTGCCTGACCTCTGGCCCACCTTGCCTGACTTCCAACCCCCCTTGCCTGACTTCCAGCCTATCTTGCCTTGCCTGACCTCCAGCCCTCCTTGCCTTGTCTGACCTCCAGTCCACATTGTCTTGTCTTGTCTCTAATCCAGTCTGCTTTGCCTTGCCTGTCTCCAGTCTAATCTTGCCTCAGCTCCTGCCGAGTCTTCCACTCCAGTCCAGCCTTGCCTCTGCTCTAGTCAAGTCTTCAGTTGCAGTCGAGCCTTGTCTTCAACTCTAGTTAGGCCCAGTGTCTAGTTCTGTTTGTCCTGTGCCTAGCCCGGGTGACTTTTCTGCCCCCAGTCAGGGCCTGATTAACCCTTGGGTTGACTGACAGCATCAACCCGCCTGCGGTGGCCCAAGGGCTCACCTTTCCTGAATCGTGGCAAAATGAGCCAATAAGTATTAAAATATGTATCTCAGCAATGTCATGTAAAGGAGCATTGTCTCCAAATGCATTAAACATAAAAGAAATAATCATGTTTATTAAAATAATACCCAACACCAAAACAACAATAACAAATAAACTCTGTCTCAGGTTGGAACTGATGTGTCAATCATGTCTGTCAGTTGAACGGCCTTTGATGCAGCACATTTCCAGGACTGTGATGCCATATGCTTAATGTAATAAAAAGAGGGTGAGTATGATTTAAAATAACATTTACAGAGCCCTGGAATGTCATTTTGATGTGTCTCTCTCTTCTTTGCACTGCAGTTATTAAACTATATTGATTCTCTGGGACTGTCTGATGTTTGTAAATGTCAACCCAGCTCCAGGGTTTCAAGGGACAGACGGGAACTCACTTCTGAAGCTTTTGATTTCACAGTTTGAGCATTAGGGAGAGGGGGTGGGAGAAAGGAAGAAAGAAAGAAGGGAAAGGGGGGCAGAAATGGAGGGGAAAGGGTAAGAGGTATGGAGAAGGTCAAGAAAAGTATCTTCAATAGATTTTATTATGTTGTGCAAGATTTTACTCACTGTACTTTTTTTATTTTTATTTTTTACTAATTCTGATTTATTAATCACCTTTTTTGAAAGAGATCCATGTACAGTGATGTAGAGTAAGTTAACAGACAATAAGCAAATGGGATATAACAGTAAGGTAATGTTTGCGGTGTTAAACTAGTATATGTGATAAATAATGTAAGGCTGATATTCAAAATCAGTTGTTGGTTGAAAGAAGGCAGACCACATAATTGCTTCTTTGAAAATATCTGGAGCACTTCTATGTTTAACTGGTCACTTTACTTGCAAAATGGTCAAAGTTGCATGCTTAATGAAGAGGAGTAGTCTTGGACAGAGTGAGGGCAGGAAAAAAACCACGTGCAGTGGTGAAATTCAGCCGCTGAAGGATAAGATATATTCCAAGTGGCACGGGAAAAGAGCTGTGAATTTTCAGTAGTGGAAATTATACATTAACTATAACTTTAAGAGGGAAAGTTGGCAACATGGGCTACCGTTAAGATGGGTTATATAACCACTAACTTGTATTATTTTAGCACAGGTCCCATTTTATGCAATGAGACCTAGTTACTAATAACTGTGGTTAAAAGTAAATTGCAAAAACAACACCTTAGGAATAAAGTCCAAACACAACAATAAAGTAGGGATAAACAATAGCTCCCCAATACAGTCCAGGAGAAGGATCCAGAGGTAAAGAAAACTCCATAAGCTATTATTAAAATGGACTTGGGAAAACCCATTCCTTATTTCTGGGATAAGCAGCATAAAATGTACTATACTCTTTTGGGATCTTGCCAGCTACTTGTGACCTAGATTGGCCATTGTTGGAAACAGGATACTGGGCTTGATGGACCTTCGGTCTGTCTCAGTATGGCAACACTTATGTACTTATGTACCTAAGTGTTTATTGTAAAATGATGCAACTTTAATTGAAGCACCAACTGGCAGATAACTTGACACGGAACCGTATTTTGGCATACAGAATGCCTGCCTCAGGAGTCATGCAACCTGCATACAATATAAAACAATAGAACATCAGAAAATGTTATGAATGATGGGCCCAATATTCAGACTGCAGGAGTTAGCCAGGCTGCCTCCCATGGTCAGCACTGAGCCCAGACAGTCATTGCCAGGCTGTTTCCGGTGACTGGCATTGAATATCTGGTTTATTTTTGGCCGGTTTTAACATAACCAGCCAAGCCGATATTCAGTGCTGGCAAGTTTAAACCAGCCAAAGATATACCTGCTATTTCTGTGGCCTAATTTGGCCACCAAACTTAGCTGATGAAGTACCGAATGTTAGCGGATAGCCAGTTATATCGTGCAATATAACCAGTTATCGCCTAAGCACTAACCAGCAATATTCAGCAGGAGATAACAAGTGATCTCCTGCTGAATATTACTGGATAGCCAGTTAAGTACCATTTAACTGTCCAGGAGCCGTTCCTGATCAGTTAAATGGTTTTAAATATTGGGAACCCCTAGGGAAAGGTATAGATATGCCCATGTTCCTCCCATCCTCTGCCATCATGTACCTCCCTTGTAGTTACGTGCTAATGCACTTATACACTATTTTACTGAATAGCATGTAGTGCACATATACATAAACCCCCGGATTCTATATATGGCACTCAAATTTGCGCACATAAATTTGGGCACGTGACCAATTTGCACATACAACTTAATTGAGTAATAAGTCAATTAGCGCCAATAATTAGATGCTAACATTCAATTGTTGGTACTAACTGGCAACAATTTGGATTCACATTTGCATCTAGCTAGACACTGTTCTATAAAGATGCAAATGTAAATTTTTTAGTGTATAACTGAAAAGTGGGCATGGCTATGGGAGAGGCATGGGCGGGTCAGGGGTGTTCACTAAAGATGCATGCACTATTATAGAATTTGGGGAATCTGCCTGATTTACACTTGGTGTAAATCCTTGCATCAAAATTGGTCCACACATCCCGGCACTACAAGCAGTTCTATAAAGGGCACCCAACTTAGAACACCGTTTACTGATGGGTCCTTTTACTAAGGTGCACTGAAAAACAGCGTGCAGTAGTGTAGGTGCGTGTTTTGAACATGCGCAGGTCCATTTTTCAGTGTGCCTGCAAAAAAATGCCTTTTTAAAATTTTTGATGAAAATGGACATGCGGCAAAATCAAAATTGGAGCGCATCCGTTTTGGGTCGGAGACCTTACCGCCAGCCATTGACCTAGCAGTAAGGTCTCACACAGTAACCAGGCGGTAATGACCTACACATGTCAAATGCCACTTTGTGTGTGTTCGAAAATAAAAATTATTTTTTGGATGCACGTATTAGACATGTACCAAAACTGAAAGTACTGCAAGAGCCATGTGGTAGCCGGACTATAACTCCATTTTGGCACACATTGGGCGCGCGTAGACACTTACGCGGCTTATTGAAAGGGTCCATGAATCTAGTCCAGAATGCTTTGCAAACTTACTCCATTCCTACCAGGGCAGAGTTGAGAGGTACGTGCTCAAATCCCTTAAATATAACTCCCATAGCAAACATCTAATAAACTAATAACTCTTAAAAACCTTATCTCCAACTGAATGGATGTGCACTGTTTTTTCTTACTGGATGAAAATGTTTGCTGGCACATGGTGTCTATGAAACAAAGTTGTTTGTGTGTGCAAGAACTAAATAAAAATAATATTCAAGAGAAAAAAAGATTATCCCAAGAGATGCCTATTTTCAAGTGCAAAGAATTGGCCTTTTTGCCTACTTTTTAAATAGAATACTAGCCTAATATCTCAAACACATGCCTAAATTGTAGGTGCAATCACTTATGCCAACCATAAAGCTGATGTAGATGCTTGCACCTAGAATGTTTCAGAATGCACATAGATGCCCAAACTCTGCTCATCTGAACCCCCATCTGCAAAGTATGCACCATCGCATCTTAGCGCACAGTTACAAAATACCACATGTATGAATACATGACTGAATGCTAGTATTAAATACAGTCTTGTTGCCTAAAACAAGGCAGTTCTTTATAGAATCCCCTTCCCATCATCCCCCTAATTCTATAAAAGTCACCAAAACTTGCATGCTCAAATCTCGGTGTGTGCCCAATTTGTGCACATAATTTACTTAAATTATAAGCTAATTAGCACCAATAATTCGCTTTTTAACAAGCAATTATTAGCACTAATTAAATTTAATTGAACTTTAAATTTAGGCTCAGGATTCATGCCTAAATTTCATGAGTGATTTTAAAAAGGGGGCTTGGAAATGGAGGGATCATGGGTGGAACGGGGATGTTCTTAAAATAAACGCGTGTTGTTATAAAATAACGGGGATACATGCCTAATGTAGGCACATACATTTGCACTACGTTTCAGTTGGTACAAATGGCTGAGATTAAGTTAGTTTTGATTCCCGGGTGTAAGTGCTGTTCTATACACCGTGCCTAACTTTAAGAATGGCTTATAGAATAACACTTTTTTGGCACTGATTTTTTTGCACTATATATAGAATCTAGCGGCTAGCCCAATGTGCTGGTGGGATTTTATGAAATCAATTGTGGATACATGTGCAAACAAAGCACAGAGGATAATGTCATACACACACACACACACACACAGACACACAAACGCACACACAGCTTGTTCTTGCTACTGTGATCAAGAGGATATCACATATTGGCAGAGGGGCAAAATCAACATACAGTGCCACTCAACTAGGCCTAACACAACACTACTCATGCTACAAGATCAGTAAAATAGGCACTCATGACAGATGCTTCCAGCACACAATCAACAACCGTCCCTTTTATTATATTCTGTCTCTCCCTATCTAGACCTCTATTATGCCCCTTTAAATCAGGCTGTGTCAAACAGAGCAAATTCTATTTTTGTTCCAATGAGATGAGCATATCTTTAAACACGTGTGACAGCTTCAGAGTCACGGCTCAATTCCCACATGTAGAGTCTTAATCCTCAACCTCACTTTTTCAGATTGTAGGACACTGTGGAGTGCTGGAAAGCAGAGCCCAAAAGAGAAAGCAGACCTTTAGCTTACCAGGTCATATTGTGATATGGTGCCTTATCTGCTGGCTCTCCCTAACACCTAGCTTCCCACATCCTAGTTCAAACAATATTGGTACAGGAAATCCCAGAGTTTTAGACTAAAATAAAAACTTCAGGAAATAAGTGAAAAATAAAAGTGTGACCGAATGATACACACTAAGAGAGAGAAGGTAATGGACTAAGGTTTAAAAAAAGATTGAGACAAGGATTTTAGCAATAGAGGCAGAAAAAAGACAAAAAAAAGCGAGAGATGTGAAGACCCATTTTACATAGAATGTAGAGATCGGAATTGAGATATTGCAGTCAGGTTGTGCATAGTTTGTGTGGTATTTTTAGAAAGGATCAGCAACGTTGAACCTTTACTAAAATACATGCAGGAGTGTACATGCATTTGCCAACACATGCAGTGGAAGTAGCCAATTTACAAAGATGCAAATTGAAAAAATAAATGGCATGAACCTGGCATCTTACACATATAAGTGTCTATCATGTAGCTTCCACGAGTATCTGCCTACACTCACAGTTGTAGATTTCCCCGTTTCAGAAACCTACATATGCAGGTGCCCATCGGTTATGTTGCAAGGCCACTATTCCTGCATGGTTTCATTTCAGAGGTGGTCAAAAACTACATGAGATTAAGGAGCTTGACTCCGTTAATCCCTTGTGTGAAGCACTGGCTGAAACGATCACGTTTGTTAAACCTATATGTGCTGTTGAGCAGCTGTAAAAGCCAATGTGTAACATTATTTGTTTATTTATTTATTTACTGATTTATTCTTTTATCACACAATTATCCAAAAACAAGTTTCGGTTCAATGTGGCTTGCAATTATTACGGGATTATAGTATTAGTATTCGATTACATATATATTATCCCCAAAACATCTATTCCCTTTATAAAATGGGAAATACACATGTAGATTTTGGTTCTGCTGAAATCCTACCCATACCATGCTCCCGTGCAATCTACACTTACCCCCAAATTCTATACATGGAGCACAAACTTCTGTGTACAAAGTTACATGCTATGCTGAGATGTGCATGCAACTAAATTGGCAATATTTTGGATCTGCACATGCATGTTGCTAGGCGCTATTCTATAAAGAACTGCATGCAAATCTTACAGCGTGCAACTCAAATGGGGGTGTGACCATGGGAGGGGCATGGGCGGGTCAGAGGTGTTCACTAAAGATGCATGCAGTGTTACTGAATACCGGGGATCCGCAACTAAATTACACAGCAAGATTTACACCAGGTTTCAGTTGGTGTAAATCCTCATGCCCAAAGTTAGGCATGGAAATTGGCTATTCTATAAATAGTGCGCAACTCAAAGCACTATTTATAGAATAGCGCTCCACACAGATTTGTTCAGCACCATTTGATAAGTGCCATTTTCTGAAATTGGTATTTACATGTGTATGCAACATGCACATATGAATGCCACTATTTGCATGTGCGGTGGGAGTCTGCTGAGGTAGAGGAACGCCAAAATCCCATGATGAAACAACAGTAATAACAAAGGAGTGGGAAATAGACCAGGCTAACCAGAATCAAATGAAGAGACTTCAAATTGACTGTAGACAATTTATTGGTGAAGACACGACACAACACCGTGTTTCGGCTGGTAGCCTGCATCAGGAGTGTTTAGATAAAATACACAACAACAGTTTCTGTTTGAAACCGCGTCAGCTCAATTCAGAACCCACAAATTTTCTTCTTAAAGATCTTTTTAAAGACCACCTTATGCCATCCTTTTGCATCAACGTTTATTGACCATTTGATGTTGTTGCATATTTTATCTAAAGACTCCTGATGCAGGCTACCAGCTGAAACACAATGCTGTGTCAAGTCTTCACCAATAAATTGTCTACAATCGATTGAAGTCTCCTCATTTGATTCTGGTCAGCCTGATCTATTTCCCACTCCTTTGTTATTACTATTTACATGTGGACATCACAAATAGGGATTCTAATACAAGGGCCATGATGAAGAGCAGGGGCTCTCATTCCAGTCCTCGGGACACACCCAGCCATCATTTTTCAGAATATCCACAATGAATATGCACGAGATATTTTTGCATGCACTACCTCCATTATTTACAAATCTCTGTCATGCATATTCATTGTGAGCATCCTTTAAACCTCACAGCCTAGGTGTGTGACCTGGATTGGCCACTGTTGAAAACAGGATACTGGGCTTGATGGACCTTCGGTCTGTCCCAGTATGGCAACATTTATGTTCTTATGTCCTGAGAACTGGGTTGAGAACACTGTTCCCTTTAAGCTGAGCAGGAGTCCTCCACCTACAGTGCTGCTGGGGGGGGGGGGGGGGGGGTTGCTGTTTCACTATCACATGCTCCATAGTGAGGGACAGGCAAGCTCTGTAGGACTCCAGGGAAAATGCCTGTCCCTAGTGATTGAAAATACAATATTGAAGCATTACCTCCTACTGGTAGCAATACAGTTGGAGAGCTCAGGCGAGAGGGAACAGTTGTTGAGAACCTCTGATGTAGAGGAATATCTGACCAAAACCAAGATACTTGGGGGAAAAAATCCACAATAGACATAGAGACAGGTAGACAGTGTGTATAAATTACATCTGCCTCTGTTCCACTGAAAATATCTTTAAAAATATATAGAAAAAAAATAGTGAACTGAATAGTAGTGGTGTTGCCGGTGATACCACAGATATTGAGCTCATGTTTACCAATCGTATAATCATCTTCCGACCACATATCTTACTACATTTGTCTCCCATCTCCAGTGTTTATCTGATTGATGTAGGTGCTGTAAGTGGTCTTCTGATGATCCACATCAGATTTAATTTGTGAGGAGTTTATGATGTTAATTTCTATTTTACTCCTCCTCTCCTTCCCTGCTTCCGCCGTTCCTCCTCATCCTCCCCTCCGATTTCGACGATGCTATTGCATTGCCCTGAGCTCACTCAAAATACTCTATTAAACTCTGTCAAGATGGCAAATTACTTCCCATAAATCACACCGAAAGGCAATCGCTCTAAGTAAGAAAGCATCAAATCTCTCCAGTCGCAACCTGCTTCCAACTCAGCCACACCAAGTTATCTCCTCCCTTCAACTCAGCACTAATCCCCCTAATTCAGCCCTACTAATTCAGATCCTTCCCCCTTCTACCTCAATGTCCTAATTAAAAAGAAAAATGGAGCCACAGTCTTTAAAACAAATGTGCCTCCTGAAAAGTTTTATTTCGCTCAAGAAATAAGAATTAATCTAGAGATGAAAAATCATGACATCCAGCGTTTCCCCCCAGGCTGAAAATGGAAAAGTGTCACAGAATAGTTCGAAGCCCCAATGGCTTTCTCTCTATAGCCTTATTGTATTGTACAAATAAAAACTTAAATAAGAACCAAACCCAGCCTAGGCCAGCCATAGTGATGTGCATTAATCTTCATTTCAAATGGCTCAGCTCAGCTCATTAAACCTTTCCCACCTCCTAACAAGCGTGGCTCTGTTGCCTCAGAATTAATCCTACATTTTATGCAGAGTATTAGTTTACATGACCTGCTAATGTAATAAAATTTTCAATTTTCACACAACCATAAATCAAAGTCATTTCTTTTTCTCTCCCATTCTCTCTCTATCTGTCCTCGGTATTCCATTGTAATAGATTCACTCTCCAGTTATCTGTTTATCTTCATGTCAGGCTTACTAATACTTTTCCTTCCTTTGTTTCTCTGCCTTTTTGTTGGTCATTTTCTCTGTTCTTTTTCTAGCTATCCCTTTCTTACCTAACACTTTCATTCTCTATCACATTTTTAAATAGTTTTTCTCCATTTAATTTAGAGTAAAGAAGTTTGTTTACATGACAAGCTATATGCACATAAACTGTAAAATGTAGCACCTGAATGACATAAAACTAAAGACATCATGGGCCAGATTCTATAAATGGAGCTCAAACACAGGTGCTGGAAAAAGATTGGCACTAAACGTGAGTCTATAAAGGGCTGATTCCCGTGCCCTAAATTTGGGTGCCAGGTTTACCTGGTGTATATGCTGGCGTACAACTTTTCAGAATGCCTTTGACATGCTTGTGCTCTCTCGTGGCCACGCCCCCCTTTTGAGTTGCATGTTATGGGATTTGAATGCCCAACGTTATAGAATAGTGCGCAGCCAAATGCTCAAGCAAATCCCAATTGATGCCAATTAATGACAACAATTAGTTGTTAGCATCCAATTATTGCTCATTAATTGCTCGTTAACCAATTAAGTTACACGCATATCTTAGGAATGCACCCAAATTTGGGTGCCCAAATCTGGGCACCATATATAGAAAGTGGGGGCGAGTGGCCAATATTCAAAAGCGTTTCCACAGTCAGCAGCAACGCCAGCCATGTAAGTGCTTTAAAAAAAGAATATTCATACAGCTAAAATCAATGGGTGGAGTTTGAGGGCATTCTGGGAGTGGTACCTACTAACAGGATGCCTACTAATATGGAGGTATGATATACAGAAAGGTAGGCACCCACTTTTTTTTTTATAGATTAGTAGCACAATTGGTTGAAAATATGTTTTACCTTCAAGGTCTATAGTCAGTGGCTGTCCTACCATTAGTCCACCTGAGGCGGGGGCCTCAGCTGGTACACTTTAGGGAGCGGCATATCCCCCCACAAAGGCTGCAGTCTGGCATCTCTCCCCTTCCTTCTTCAATCCCCTTCCTTGAGCCTACTTTTGTTTATTAACAGTCGTTGTCGGCAGCGATTCCCAATTGCTGGCCTGCCGCAAGCACCGGCATCTTCTTTCTACTGTGGCCCGCCTCTGACATAACTTCATGCTTCCTCAGAGGCGGGCCGCAGAAGAGGCTGATGCCAGTGGCAGGGCAGTCTATGGGAATTGCTGCCACCACCGTCTTTTGGAAAACAAAGGTAGGCTCGGTGAAGGGGGTTGAAGATGGAAGGAGGGAGATGCCAGACCATGACCAGGGGGCGCTATCTCAGCCTTCACCTCAGGCGGCAGATTACCTTGGGCCGCCCCTGCCCATAGTTGGTGTAAATGTCTGGACCTAGCTATGAGCTGGAGAGTGGCTGAGAAACTTTTATTGGATGTTCCATTATTTAAACATATCAGATTGGAGGATTGTAGACAACAAATATTTTCTGTGGAAGGGTTTAAATTATGGAACACACTTCCAGAGGAATTGCGTCATATGAGACACTACGTACAATTCCACAAATTCTTAAAGGTATATTTGTTTCAACAGGCTTTAAGTGTAGCATGACTGCTGAGCTTGTTTTTATTTCTTTATTTTTGGAGGTACTGAAGGAGCAGATGATGTTTAGGACTAGACTCTATATATCGGTGCCTAAATAAATCAGTGCTGAACCTCCCCCCCACCCTGCTGAAGTGGTATTCTATAAGCCACACCTAAAGTTCGGTACGGTTTATAGAATAATGCTTAAGCGGAGAAGTTGCTCATAAATTTAGGCACCGCCATGTTCACCAATGAAAATGTGGTTCAAATGCTTGCGCCTAAATTTATGCATGGAGCACCGTTATTCTGTAATTGCATGCATAACTAAAACCCACACCCCCAATCCACCCCAAAACACCCATGACCCTCCCATTTCCGTGCACCCTTTTTTGGGCCGAATGCAAATTTTAAATGTGGACTCTGCAAGGGAGGTGTACACATAGTCAGAGGAGGGCGTGTACAGGAAGAAGGAGAGAGACATCGGTGGAGGCAGAAGGGAGCGACGATCCGTTGTTTCATCTCGTGCAATGCCTTCACACAAAGGTGAGAGGCGCTGCAAGGCCGGTAAGGCAGAGGGGGGTCCTTTGGAGGGGGGGGGAACGGCGGCGATGAACTCGGGGGGGGGCGGAGCAAGGGGCGGAGGATGGCGGGAGGCGGAGCAGTGTTGGGAAAAGAAGATCAACACAGGAAGGGAGGGGGGCCCGGCGCTGCTAAAGTTTAGCTTTTTATTTTCAGTTTTTAATTTAGTGAAGGGCGGAAGCGGGGAACAGTGGCGATCTGGGGGGGGGGGGGGCAAGGCTGTCCATACAGAACGCTTCTGACGAGCGCCTTTGCCCCCTCCCAATCCTTTTTTAAGGTATGTTTATTTTTTTGGTAATGCAGGGGAAAGCGGGGAGCCAGTGTTTGTGGTGTTTTTATTTTTTTTTTCTCACTTTTCATGTTTAAACATGCCAGCTTTGATTTTTCTGGTACAGGGGGCAGCGGGGAGATGACAGCTCAGGCCTTTACGACTGCTCTGACCACAAGATAAATATGTTGCGGTAAATGATTCGGTGTACTTGTCGGTATTGTTAGTGCATCTCGAATCGCCCACATTACAATGGTAGTTACTCCGTTTTTGTTAGCTGCTTGCTTTGTTGGAAAAAGGCCTTTAATGCATGCAACGGTTAGGAATTTCCTTCGTTAAAGGGTTGTTAGAGGGTCGTTAAGGTTTAGTGCATCTAGCCCTTAGTTCTTACCTTGAATGTGGCTGAAAGAGGGCATTGTACAGCATTCTGCCAGCTCTGACCTACTGCTAATCTCAGTACCAGGGAGACCCATTGCCAGTGGGGCACAACCTCTGATCTGCAGTTAACTGTGAGTAAACGCGGTTATTCCAATAAAGGACATTTCGGAGAGATTAGTCTTCAGGTGTCAACTGGTGTGCCAATGTTATACAGCAGCAACAAGTCCTAGAGGCCTGCGTGTATGCAGGTCCCTGGAGCACTTTTAGTGGGTACCGCAGTGCACTTCAGCCAGGTGGCCCCAGGCCCATCCCCCCCCCCACCTGTAACACTTGTGCTGGTAAATGGGAGGCCTCCAAAACCCACTGTACCCACATGTAGGTGCCCCCTTCACCCCTAAGAGCTATGGTAGTGTTGTACATTTGTGGGTAGTGGGTTTTGGGGGAGGGGGGTTGGGTGCTCAGCACCCGTGGTAAGGGAGCTATGCATGTGGGAGCGTTGTCTGAAGTCCACCGCTCTGACCTCTAGGGTGCCCAGTTGGTGTCCTGGCATATCAGGGGGGCCAGTGTACTACGAATCCTGGCCCCTCCCACGACCAAATGGCTCGGATTAGGACGTTTTTGAGCTGGGCGTTTTTAGTTTCCATTATCGCTAAAAAAAACAAATGCCCAGCTCAAAAACGTCCATTTTTTCGAAAATACGGTTCGGCCCGCCCCTTCACGGACCCATTCTCAGAGATAAACGCCCATGGAGATAGGCGTTTCCATTCGATTATGCCCCTCCACGGCACCCATTTACAGAAGAGCACCTAAATGTGCTTAGTAATCTAACTGCATTCAATATAGTGCCCACTGAAATAGAACACTCATGCCCCTCCCATACCTCTCCCATGTGAAGGTCCCCCAGGACCCTTCTCACACCCCCCAATCAGCATCTGAACCCCCTCCTCTCCCGCTCCAATCAGCATTGGAACCCCTTCCCACCCTGACTCTGAGTCCCATCAGGCCCCCTCTAGGCCTACTTATGATCCCTAGTGGTCTAGTTGTCCAGAAGGCAGGAGCAAACCTCACTCACTTCTGCCTCTTGTGGTTCCTCTAATAAAATTGCCACTGCAACCTCTAGCCACTGGCTAGGAATAATAATTGGTGAAGATCTAACTGGACTGCACAAATAGCAGGTATAACTTGAATATATAATTTGAAAGTTTCAGCTTATACTAAGTTACATGTTTCCAGTGATTTGTTCTCACTGTGCAATGACCTCGATAGATTCTGATTAATATTCCTGAGAAATATACTGTGGTTACCATGTTAGTTCACTTGCTTATGGCATTACGGTCAACAAACAAGCATTTGAGGCTGGGTTTCAAGAGTTATCTTCCCATCTTACATGAGCCATTGATCTAATGACAAGAGGATAACTCTCATAACTTTGCCACAGATTCATTAAATTAGTCTAATATAATGGCATATGCACACCTATCCCTTTGTTTGCTGACTCTTATTTCCATGATTGATATTCCTATATTAATGGATCACATTATTTAAAAGATATGGCATTAGTTGATTGAGGTTGAAGGGGAGAGGACATGACAGCTTTCTTCTGCTCCTCTGAACTTTCAGTTCAATGGAAACTATTCGTATGTGGTTTATGGCATCATAGGCCTTCAGTCCCAGTTCCCCAGGGTCCTTTTTCCTTGTTTATTCCTCCAGCTATTGCAGTGGCAGTCTTCCTGCTCTTCACTGTGCTGAACCTGACCAGCTTGAGGAGAAGGAGGAGTGAGGTCTAGCAATTAATTTGACAGCACTGTCACTGGGCCATCAGCTCAGCTCAGCAACACACAGAAGACAATTGTTTAAAAAACCCCAGCAGTTATGAGACTCAGAAATTACCAGGGACTGGTAAAAGGTTGCCACGTTAAGAGATATGTATGTATGTCTTTGAACCTGAGTACATTTTCAATTCTACATATCTTTGGGATTGTGCAGTCCAAAGACGGAAGCACAGGTCCGCACAATAAATAGCAATCAAAAAAAGCAGACCTTCTACAAGCTCTGCTTTTCTGATTTGCTTTGGGATTGTTCATCCATATTCAGTGGTTATAACACCTAGGACTATGGCCCTCTTTTACTAAGTTGTGTGAAAATGTTGCATTAATTGCCAAAATTAGTGTATGGTAGCTGCAAAGCCTTTGCATTAATTCTTGGGAATATGCCCAGCATTCTCCCATACTATTATTGTAGAAACAATACACTTACCACACATTAATTTCATTGCAGATAAAGCAGTGCAGTTAAAGCCACTTACTGAGGTGTCACTGCTGCACTGACAGTTAATCCATGGTACCATACTGTACATTTTCCCCCAAATTCTATAAAAGTCGCTAAAAATTGTGTGTGCAAATTTGGGCATGACTCCAATTTGTGTCTACAATTAAATTGAATAACAATCTAATTAGCACCAATAATTGGCTTAACAAGCAATTATTGGCACTAATTAGAGTCAATTAAAATATACGTGTGTAAATTCGATCATTGGAAAAGTAATGGAAGCGATGCTGAAGGAAAGGATAGTGAATTTCCTGGAAGCCAATAAGTTGCAAGATCCGAGACAACATGGTTTTACCAAAGGGAAATCGTGCCAAACGAATCTCATTGAGTTCCTTGATTGGGTGACAGGAGAATTGAATCAGGGACGAGCTATGGACATAATCTACTTAGATTTCAGCAAAGCTTTTGACACGGTTCCCCACAGGAGGCTCTTAAATAAACTGGATGGGCTGAAGATCGGACCCAAAGTGGTGAACTGGATTAGGAACTGGTTGACGGACAGAAGCCAGAGGGTGGTGGTGAATGGAATTCGCTCAGAGGAGGGAAAGGTGAGTAGTGGTGTGCCTCAAGGATCGGTGCTGGGACCGATTCTGTTCAATATATTTGTGAGTGACATTGCCGAAGGGTTAGAAGGTAAAGTTTGCCTATTTGCAGATGATACTAAGATCTGTAACAGAGTGGACACCCGGGAGGGAGTGGAAAATATGAAAAAGGATCTGAGGAAGCTAGAAGAATGATCTAAGGTTTGGCAATTAAAATTCAATGCAAAGAAATGCAAAGTGATGCACTTAGGGAATAGAAATCCTCGGGAGACGTATGTGTTAGGCGGGGAGAATCTGATAGGTACGGACGGGGAGAGGGATCTTGGGGTGATAGTATCTGAGGATCTGAAGGCGATGAAACAGTGTGACAAGGCGGTGGCCGTAGCTAGAAGGTTGTTAGGCTGTATAGAGAGAGGTGTGACCAGCAGAAGAAAGGAGGTGTTGATGCCCCTGTATAAGTCGTTGGTGAGGCCCCACCTAGAGTATTGTGTTCAGTTTTGGAGGCCGTACCTTGCGAAGGATGTAAAAAGAATTGAAGCGGTGCAAAGAAAAGCTACGAGAATGGTAAGAGATTTGCGTTACAAGACGTATGAGCAGAGACTTGATGACCTGAACATGTATACTCTGGAAGAAAGGAGAAACATGGGTGATATGATACAGACGTTCAAATATTTGAAAAGTATTAATCCGCAAACGAACCTTTTCCGGAGGTGCGAAGGTGGTAGAACGAGAGGACATGAAATGAGATTGAAGTGGGGCAGACTCAAGAAAAATGTCAGGAAGTATTTTTTCATGGAGAGAGTAGTGGATGCTTGGAATGCCCTCCCGCGGGAGGTGGTGGAGATGAAAACGGTAACAGAATTCAAACACGCGTGGGATAAACATAAAGGAATCCTGTTCAGAAGGAATGGATCCTAAGGAGCTTAGCCGAGATTGGGTGGCAGAGCCGGTGGCTGGAGGCGGGGATAGTGCTGGGCAGACTTATACGGTCTGTGCCAGAGCCGGTGGTGGGAGGTGGGGCTGGTGGTTGGGAGGCGGGGATAGTGCTGGGCAGACTTACACGGTCTGTGCCCTGAAAAGGATAGGTACAAATCAAGGTAAGGTATACACAAAAAGTAGCACATATGAGTTTATCTTGTAGGGCATACTGGATGGACCATGCAGGTCTTTTTCTGCCGTCATTTACTATGTTACTATGTAAATTTAGGCATAGGATATGCGCCTAAATTTTATACACAAGTTCAAAAAGGGGGTGTGGAAATGAAAGGGTCATGGGCAGAAAGGGGGTGTTCCTAAATTAGGTGCAAAGATTTGAACCATGTTTCAGTTGGTGCAAATGGCCACGCCTAAAGTTAGGCGTGATTCCAGAGCATAAGCACAATTTTATACACCGTGCCTAACTTTCTCACCTGTTTACTAAGCTGCGCTAGCAGCTGCTGCTGTGTCAGGCTGTATCAGCATTAGCGCACTGCCAGCTGCTAGTGCAACTTAGTAAATGGGGGGTTTAAGCACAGTTTATAGAAAAGCACTTTTTTTGTGCCAATGTTGTGGGCGTTATATATAGAATTCACCCCTAAAGTTCTGAAATTTGGATAAAGACCAGTAATTTTATTTTGTTTTATTTCTATTGATTACCCCTAAAGTTACAATCCCTGCCTACTCCTCTCTTCATTCTGGGGGTCTTTTACTAAGGCGTGCTCACGTTTTTGGCACACATTAAAATTGTGACTGCGCTAAACATTAGAGACGCCAATGCATTCCTGTGGGCATCTCTAACGTTTAGCGCACTCACAATTTTAGCGTGAGCACGCCTTAGTAAAAGACGCCCTCTGTGTTTATCACCTAATGCAGAAATTAACATGTGCTAAGTGTCAAGGTTCTGTGTTAATTATTAGCATGGGTGGGCCCTAAATACTGCATGTGGAGGCTGATTCTATAAGATGGTGCATCCTAAAGACACTGGTTATGGCACTTCTGTTAAGTTGATTCTATAAAAAATAGGCACCTACTTTTCTTTATAGACTACTAGTGTAGAGGCCACAAAACACACTTGCAATTAAGGTACGATCATTTACACAAGCCCAATAGCTGGTGTAAATGCACATACCTAGATTTATCCAGAACATGCATAAATTATAGTGTTCTATTATTTACATACATATTTGAGAGCTTCGCCCACACTCCCCTCTGATTCTGCCCATGCGCATGCCTGCTAGCAAAGTACTTGCCCTCAAATCTCGGCATGTACTTTGCTGCTAGTTGGCACGCTAGAAGAGGTAATTTATGCATGTCTGTGACAACCTACATGTGTAAATGACTCTGGGTTCCTGCTTCTTATAAACAGGCAGCTACTGATAAATTACCCCTACAAGGGCAATTCTATAATCTAGGTGCCCATATTTGTGCACTTATTTATTTATTTGTTTCCCAAATTTCTGTACCGCCTATAATCTAGGCAGTTTACAAAATACAAACATAGCATAAAAATCAGACAAACAAAAATTAAAATGATATAAAAAATAACTTAAAAAATACAAAATTCTCTTAAACATATCACAAATAATAAAAATGCTACTCTTGCTGCAGAATACTCTTATCTCACAACTAATAAACTGCTGTTCAAACTACATCAAAGCTTTCTTTCTTTAATACATTTATACCCCACATTTCCCCGCTAGTTGTAGGCTCAATGTGGCTTACATATAACCGTAGGGTAGGCTACAGTTCAGAAAGTACAAATGAACAATGTAATAGTAGGTTATTAAGCGTATAGGTATCATATAAAACAACAGAGATAACAAAAGATATTACAGGGTAATACAAGATAATAAGGTCCATGGATTTTGCTGAAAACTGGAAAAATTAAGATTAGGTTGAATCTGGAAGATATGCCTTTTTGAACATGGTGGTCGCCAATAATTTTCTGAAATTTAAATAATTCTGAGTTGATTTTAAAGTTCTGGGTAGTGCATTCCAGAGTTGTGTGCCTATGAAGGAGAAGTTGGATGCGTAGGTAGATTTGCATTTAATACCACTCCAATCTGGATGACGTAAGTTTAGGTAGGATCGGGAGAAACTGGAACTGTTTCTGGGTGGTAGATCCACCAGATCTAACATGTATTCGGGAACTTCTCTGTAGATGATCCTATGAATCAAGGTACAGACCTTAAAGGCGATGCGTTCTTTAATGGGAAGCCAGTGTAATTGGCAGATTCGAATTTTGATTTTCCAAAGATCAGTCTCGCCGCTGTGTTCTGGGCGGTCTGAAGCTTCTTGATTAAATGTTCTTTGCATCCTGCATAGATTCCATTGCAGTAATCTAAGTAATCTTTACATAAAGGCTTCTACAAATAAAAAAGTTTTTAGGAGCCACTTAAATTGCATTATACTAGCACATAAACACAATTGTCCCACCAGTGCATTCCACATCAGTATCCCAGCTAAAAGCTATTTGGTAAATACCTATTTAACTTACATAGGGGTCTTTTTACAAAGGCATGCTAACATCTCTAGCATTTAGCGCACACTACAAGTAAGCGTGCGCTAAATGCTAAAGATGCCCATATATTCCTATAGGCATCTCTAGCATTTAATGTGTGCTTGCTATTCATTAGCATACGCTAAAAACTCAACCATGCCTTTGTAAAACACCCCAATAGTGCATATTTGCAAGGGGGGGGGGGTTACACATGGGCGAAGCATAAGAACATAAGAAATAACCATACTGGCTCCTACCAATGGTCCATCTAGTCCAGTATCCTGCTTCCAACAGTGGCCAATCCAGGTCACAAGTACCTGGCAGAAACCGAAATAGTAGCAACATTCCATGCTACCAATTCTAGGGCAAGCAGTGGCTTCCCCGTGTCTGTCTCAATAGCAGACTAAGGACTTTTCCTCCAGGAACCTGTCCAAACCTTTTTAAAACCCAAATACACTAACCACGGCATGGGGTCCCACTTACTTGTGTAACTTTCAGAATATTGTAAATTACAGGTGTCCCTATTGCATTTAGGCACCCAGTTATGCCAGGTCTATGACTTGTGTAACTACGAATGTGTATATGTTTGGCATGCCAATAATGGCTTACTCTGGTATATTATAATGGCACCTGGGCAGCCAGATGTCCTTATAGAATACGTTCCTGTATAGAATAAGCCAGATGTCCTTATAAAATAAGCTCCGGTATATCCTCGGGGCACCTAAATAGAGATGCCATGAAGTGGCTAGAAGGCTGAACATGAGGTGTTTCTGCTGTTCTTTCGTGAGTAATATCCTAACCTTCTGGAAATAGGGTAGAGAAATACAATATATTTTGAAGCTTTTCAGCTTTCTTGCATTCTCTAAAATATTACAGTGCTCAAATTATCCAGCGTTCTTTTTCTCTTCTCCATTACACCAGCCCTTTTTCTCCCCTCTCTTTCTCTTGTTGTGCCCTGTACTAAGCATGCAGACACATTCCTCCGTAGCAACCTATGAATATGAATGACTCTTCAGGCTGTTCCTGGCAGAGACTCAGCCATCACTTTACTCTCTTCCAAAGCAATTACATGTGGTGCCAAGCATGCTTTATCTGACATCAGTGCCACTAGCACGTTGATATAAATGGTAAACTTCCAGTTCTTCCCAGAATTCTCTATGAACTCTCCCCAGCATTAGGGAGCGGTTAGGCTCTGAGAGAGATAAGCTTATGCATGCAGTCAGTCTTTGGCACCCTGGGTGAAGACCCTTTTATATAGAACGCTTAGATTAGAATTGTGATGTCCTGGCTAGGACATGCTCACTTCTGGCAGTACTTTACAAAAGGTTCTATTGCACAAGGAGCCTTTTAAAAAATGCATATTGTATAAGGACATGCAGGAGTGCACAAGTATTTGCCTGCTCGCATTTTACATTTTACAAATATGCTTGTGGAAAAAATGAGTGGCATGAACCCGGTACTTCCATGTGGAAATGATGATTTCATGTAAGAGGCTGATTATACAAAGGCATAAGTGTGTCAATTAAGATTTTATTTGGATTTATTTTCTTATTTACTGCCTGCAATGCCAAAAGCTAGCAAAGCAGTACACCTTCAGGTACAGTAGGCATTTTTCTGTTCCTGGAAAACTCACAAAAATGTCTTTATGTGAATGCCAGGAGCCTAAGAAATAAGATGGAAGAGTTAGAATATATTGCACTAAATGAAAAATGAGATATAATAGGCATCTCTGAGACCTGGTGGAAGGAGGATAACCAGTGGGACACTGTCATACCGGGGTACAAATTATATCGTAGTGATAGGGTGGATCGAATTGGTGGAGCGGTAGCATTGTATATTAACAATATACTCAAATCCAATAGATTGAAAATTCTGCAGGAAACAAAACACTTCTTGGAATCACTGTGAATTGAAATTCCATGTGTAAAGGGGGCAAGGATAGTGATAGGAGTGTACTACCGTCCGCCTGGCCAGGATGAACAGATGGATGCAGAAATGTTAAAGGAAATTAGGGACACAAACAAACTGGGCAACACAATAATAATGGGTGATTTCTGTCCTTCTGTCTGTCCTTCCCTTATCCTTTTTGGTCCTGTCTGTTTGTCCTGATTTAGATTGTAAGCTCTTTTGAGCAGGGACTGTCTTTTTCATGTTCAATTGTAAAGCATTGCGTACAACTGGTAGCGCTATAGAGGTGATTAATAGTAGTAGTAGTACCCCGATATTGACTGGGTAAATGTAACATCGAGGCATGCTAGGGAGGTAAAATTCCTTGATGAAATCAAGGACAGTTTTATGGAGCAGCTGGTACAGGAGCCGACGAGAGAAGGAAAAATTCTAGACCTAGTCCTTAGTGAAGGCATGATCTGGTGCGGGAGGTAATGGTGCTGGGGCTGCTTGATAACAGTGATCATAATAAGATCAGATTTGATATTAGCTTTGAAGTAAGTACACCATCCTGGAAGACCAGGCCAAATATATTCTGCGTATTAAAAAAGGAGGACGGAAGACCAAACAACAGCCGGTGTGGTTAAAAAGTGAGGTGAAGGAAGCTATTAGAGCTAAAAGAAAATCCTTCAGAAAATGGAAGAAGGAACCGACTGAAAATAATAAGAAACAGCATAAGGAATGTCAAGTCAAATGCAAAACGCTGATGAGGAAGGCTAAGACGGACTTTGGAAAAAAGATTGCGTTGGAGGTATATTAACAAGCAGCAAGCTGGCAAAAGAATCGGTTGGACTGCTAGATGATCGAGGAGTAAAAAGGGCGATCAGGGAAAACAAAGCCGTAGCAGAGAGATTAAATGAATTCTTTGCTTCGGTCTTCACCGAAGAAGATTTGGGTGGGATACCTGTGCCAGAAATGGTATTCGAAGCTGACGAGTCAGAGAAACAATGAATTCTCTGTAAACCTGGAGGATGTAATGGGGCAGTTCTACAAACTGAAGAGTAGCAAATCTCCTGGACCGGATAGTATTCATCCCAGAATACTGATAGAACTGAAAAATGAGCTTGCGGAGCTATTGTTAGTAATATGTAATTTATCCTTAAAATCGAGTGTGGTACCAGAAGATTGGAGGGTGGCCCATGTAACACCGATTTTTAAAAAAGGTTCCAGAGGAGATCCGGGAAATTATAAACCGGTGAGTCTGACGTTGGTGCCGGGCAAAATGGTAGAGACTATTATTCAGAAAAAAATTACAGAGCATATTCAAAAGCATGGATTAATGAGACAAAGTCAACATGGATTTAGTGAAGGGAAATCTTGCCTCACCAATCTACTACATTTCTTTGAAGGGATGAACAAACATTTGGATAAAGGTGAGCCGGTTCATATTGTGTATCTGGATTTTCAAAAAGCATTTGACAAAGTACCTCATGAAAGACTCCAGAGGAAATTGGAGAGTCATGGGATAGGTGGTAGTGTTCTATTGTGGATTATAAAACTGGTTAAAAGATAGAAAACAGAGAGTAGGGTTAAACGGTCAGTATTCTCAATGGAGAAGGGTAGTTAGTGGGGTTCCCCAGGGTTCTGTGCTGGGACTGCTGCTTTTTAACATATTTATAAATGACCTAGAGATGGGAGTAACTAGTGAGGTAATTAAATTTGCTGATGACACAAAGTTATTCAAAGTCATTAAACCGCGGAAGGATTGTGAAAAATTACAATAGGACCTTACGAGACTGGGAGACTGGGCGTCTAAATGGCAAATGATATTTAATGTGAGCAAGTGCAAAGTGATGCATGTGGGAAAGAGGAACTTGAATTATTGCAACGTCATGCAAGGTTCCACGTTAGGAGTCACGGACCAAGAAAGGGATCTAGGTGTCGTTGTTGATGATACATTGAAACCTTATGCTCAGGGTGCTGCTGCGGCTAAGAAAGCAAATAGAATGTTAGGTATTATTAGGAAAGGAATGGAAAACAAAAATGAGGATGTTATAATGCCTTTGTATCGCTCCATGGTGTGACCGCACCTCGAATAATGTGTTCAATTCTGGTCGCCTCATCTCAAAAAAGATATAGTGGAATTAGAAAAGGTGCAGAGAAGGGCGACGGAAATGATAAAGGGGATGGGACGACTTCCCTATGAGGAAAGGCTAAAGCGGCTAGGGCTCTTCCGCTTGGAGAAAAGGTGGCTGAGGGGAGATATGATAGAGATCCATAAAATAATGAATGGAGTTGAACAGGTAGATGTGAAGTGTCTGTTTACGCTTTCCAAAAATACTAGGACTAGGGGACATGCGATGAAGCTACAATGTAGTAAATTTAAAACGAATCGGAGAAAAGTTTTCTTCACTCAACGTGTAATTAAACTCTGGAATTCATTGCCAGAGAATGTGGTAAAGGTGGTTAGCTTAGCGGAGTTTTAAAAAGGTTTGGATGGCTTCCTAAAGGAAAAGTCCATAGACCATTATTAAATGGACTTGGGGAAAATCCACTATTTCTGGGAAAAGCAGTATAAAATGTTTTGTACTGTTTGGGGATCTTGCCAGGTATTTGTGACCTGGATTGGCCACTGTTAGTGATGGACCTTTGGTCTTTCCCAGTATGGCAATACTTATGCACTTATGTACAATCTGAGTTTGTAGCTGAAGCAATGGGGGGGGGGGGGGGGGGGGGGGGGTCAGTGACTTGCCCAAGATCACAAGTAGCTGCAGTGGAATTTGAAACTTTCTCCCCTTGCTCTCAATCTGCTGCTCTAATCATTAGGCTGTTCCTTCACTCCAAGTAGTGAGGCTGCAATTTTTTATTTTCATTTTAAAAACAGAAATAAACAAAGGGAGATTAAGGCAAATAATCCCTTAATCCCTCGTGTAAAGACCTGGCCAAAAACAGCACTTTTTAAAAATCTGTATGTGTCTCTGAGCTGGCACAAAACCTGATAGGGAAAGTTCCCCATATCTGTGTCTTCATGTTGTAAAACAGGGCATTCATGTGTAGATTTTTGGCATAATGTCAAATCCATGCCCCTATCATGCCCCACAAAATCTCTGTGTGGTGTAGAGCTCTATGTGTAACTAGCAACTTTCTGAAACTGTCATTTACAAATGCATGTGAATCAGACTTGTAAACGGCATCTTTTGCAATGAAGATGCTTCTAAATTAATAACTCAAGGTGCTTGCTTCCCAAAGTGTGGTAAATTATTGCAGTTACTGTGCCCTAGGTGTGCCTTTATACATTTCTTAGCACAAATCTTGCAGAAAGCCAGAGTAAAAGTGAAGATTCTTTGGAGGAGTAACCTAGGGGTTAGCATACCTTTCTTGCTATCCAGAGGTGGCTGGTTCAAATCTCACTGCTGCTCCTTGGGATCTTGGGCAAGTCACTTACCCTTCCATTGCCTCAGGTACAAGATTAGATTGTGAGCCCTCCATGGACAGGGAAATACCCAGAGTAGCTGAATGTAACTCACCTTGAGCTACTACTGAAAAAGGTGTGAGCAAAATCCCAAATAAATAAATAAATAAATAAAGCACATCCATGTCCATTTACACATGCTCTAGATCAGGAGTAAATCTAGTATATGCAAGCTAATCCATATTTTATAAAGAACGTGCATAAATTATGTGCACATACTTGTACCTCTCAGGCATGCACAAAGTTCCCAAGTTAATTTACTCACATATGCACACATTTTATAATGTAGAAATGCCTCCACACAAGCCAGATAAATTTATGCACTTATGGAAATAAATTTTAGAAAGCTTAGGTATAAAAAAGGGATTTATAGGAGTAAATTGGCACATATTTAAAAGAAGAAGTTGTAGGAAAGGAGCAATTCATAAGACACCTATCTCCAAGAAGCAAAAAATGTCTATTAGGGGTGTGCATACATGACAATGCATTTGGTTCATAGGCAGGTTAATTTTCGAAAGAGAAGGGCACCCATCTTTCGACACAAATCGGGAGATGGGCGTCCTTCTCCCGGGGTCTCCCAAATCGGCATAATCGAGAGCCGATTTTGGGTGTTCTCAACTGCTTTCCATCGCGGGGACGACCAAAGTTCAAGGGGGCATGTCGGAAGCATAGTGAAGGCGGGACTGGGGCATGCTTAACACATGGGCGTCAGGGTCCACTGGACCACCAGGAATTTGAAAGGTTAAGGGGGCTTTGGAGGGGTCTGATCATCCCTGGACATGCCCACAAGAGCTGTGCCTACCGCACAGTTTTTGTGGGCATGCTCCAGGAAAGCTCAGACCCTTTTACTGACCAATGCTCAAAACTAACAGCGTGTATAGAATTTGCATACTGTTAGTGTTGAGCATTGATCAGAAATCCTGATTCATTGATGAGCCGGTGTTTCTCCTGCACTGCTCCTTACCACGCTGGAGTTCTGTGCATCGGGCCCTCAGTTTCAAAGGATGGCTCCCTTACCAGCACCTCTCTGATATGCCACTTATATTTATAAAGTGCAAAATTGTCTCTTATGTATGTATGTAGTATTAAACACTAGTGATGCCATTCGTTTTGAACAGCCTCCTTTTTTAAAATGGACTTTCCATTGTGTATGGCATTAAATGTTCCTATTTATTCAGCAACACGCTGCCTATTTTATAAAAGTCGTTTATAAAATACTTGAGTATTTTTAAATGAGGAGACTTAGATGCCCGCATCTCTACCTTATACAAAGTTATCCTCATAGGTTCTTTGCTTACCCACATACAGGAAGCGATATTCTATAAAAGCCTGGTTCTGTGTGTCAAACACTGTTTTATCCATGGAAATGCCTTTGGAGATTGCATTCTAATGCGATAGAGTCACTTCTGTTTAAAGAAAATGGGTGATGGATTTTCTCTTTAGACATAGCCCCACAGAGGATTTTTATGATTAAAACTCAGACCAAAATAGTGTGAAGCCTGCAAGCTAGTTTGCTTACCCCATTTTGAAAGAATCATTTATTTGAGTTGATACCCATTCCTACCAGGAGTTTAATGCAAATGCAATTCACAGAGGTCAAAATAGATAGCATAAATAATAAAACACATCATATACAATGCACAACAGCCTAGAACAAAGCAGTGAGCCTCAAATGGCTAATGATCTCTTGACAATCACAATTCCCAGGACATACTTTTACATGAGAATGCTGGAGTGAAAAGCCATGTTTTCAGCACTTGACAAATGTGTACAAAAGCTTGGCACCCCCTTACCAGAATAGCAAACATAAACATGAACACATAAAAAAGTCTGCCATAGCCCCAGATTCGGGATATGTCACCCCAATTTGGGTGTGGATCACAGATCTGAGCATAATCCAGTCAACCAATTAGGCGTTAATGATCAATTATTGGAGTTAACAAGCACTTAAGTGGCAGTAAGTAGGAGTTACTCACGGATACGCCCTGCACCTTAATTTCAATGTCTGCAACTCCAAAGAGGGTGTGGACATGGAAGGGGCATGGGCAGAACAGGGGCATTGCCAAGATTTAGGCATGCAGTTATACAATATTTGAATTTGTGTGCCTAATGACATTATAGGGGTGTCAGCATTTACACCAGCTTTTAGGAGCAGGCTTGCAGAGGGAAAAAGATTTCCAGCCCAACCTGCACCCAAAAATAGCCCAAGCTGCCAAATAGGCTATCTAAGGAGTGGTGGGGAGAGGGGTCCCACTTTTGCAAGCGAGCTTGCTCTGCCTCTGCCTCCTCTTCCCATATGCTCACTGACTGACTGTTCTCTCGCACTTGCATAGGGTTACCATATTTTGTCCTCTTAAAAAGAGGACACATGTCCCATCCATGCCCCGCTCTTTTTGCATCATCACCCTGTCCCCTGTCACATATTCCCCTTCCCCTGGGTCACATATTCCCCTCCCCTCCCCCATCACCTCCCCTCCCCTGGGTCACATATTCCCCTTCCCTGCCCCCCGTCACCACCCCTCCCATCACCTCCCCTCCCACTTGTCACATATTCCCTCCCCTCCCCTTACTATCTACTGCCCTGGTGGTCTAGTGATCTCTTCGGGGCAGGAAAGAGCCCCCTCTTTCCTACCCGGAGCGCTGCCTTGCCCTGTATCCTTTTCGGTCTTGGCTTGGGATTCAAAATGGCTGCCGAGAGTTGAAGTCTCGCGAGGCCATTTCAACTTTTGGCGGCCATTTTGAATCCCGAGCCAAGACTGAGAAGGATGCAGGGCAAGGGCAGGCAGCACTTCGGGCACGAAAGAGGGGGCTCTTTCCTGCCCCAAAGAGGTCACTAGACCACCAGGGCAGATAGTAAGTAAGGGGAGGGGAGGAGAGACCCACGGCGCCGCTTGCCTGCCCGCCTGTTTGTCCAGAAATCTCAGAGGATATGTCCGGGGAAATCTGGACATATGGTAACCCTACACTTGCAGGGCTGATCTTGATGATTCAGCTGATGACCTAATCACCCACCTCACCCTCCTATTGGTCAAATTTGGAGCCTGAATGAGGCTCCGAGATGCACCAATCCTCATTCTGGCTCCAAATCCCTACCAGCTAAAAACAGGGTCATGGCTGGTGTTATTCATGCTGGGGTCCAGGTCAGCCAACTCTGGAACGCTCTCCCTAAACCTATCCGAGCAATCCATAACCACCTACCATTCAGGAAAGCACTAAAAAACCATTTATTCAAGCAAGCCTACCCAAAGGACCCAGATTAATCTTATGAACCCATCTACCTTACATATACCGAAGAGAAAACGACATTGACCCAGACTCTATCTCCCACCTTACCTTCCTCTCTATCACCTGTCTCTCTACCTACCCATCCATCCTATTACTATGTTTATACTTAATTTCCTACTTTACATAACAAAATTCTGTGTTACCTATTACTATGTAAGCCGCATTGAGCCTGCTTTTAGTGGGAAAGTGAGGGATACAAATGTAATAAATAAATAAATAAAATTAAAAAGTTGTCCCCCCACTAATTCCCTCTCCTCCATGCCTCCCATCCAATCTCCCCATCTGTCATTATAATCACACCAACAGACCCTCACAAATACAGAACAAGGGATCACAAATTAGAAATAAAAATATGTAGACAAAAATTGAACTGGGAACCTTGGCATGTACTACAACACTGATGAAATAAAAATAGAAATGCATTTCATTTTCTATTGAACACTGTAAAAAGACATCCACTATGCACATTTTCCAAAGCTAACATATTCCATTTAAAACATTCAAAATAAAATGCTTTTTCTACCTTTGTTGTCTGGACATTCTATTATTCCATCATGCTAGTTCCAGTTTCTCTTTCCCTCTTTCCTGTGTCTTCTGCTAATTCTCTTTCAATCAGCTGCTAGTCTATTTGTCTTTTCTCCCCTCTTGTTTCATTTCCTCACTACACATGCCTCTGACAAATTAATCTTTTCATTTTAGTTCTTTTCTCTCTTTTTTTTTGCTCTTCTGCTCTCTGTCCACTCAAATTTCACTCTCTTTCTAACCCTTTTCCTTCTTTTTACCTTTCAGATACCTATCAAATTTCCATCTCCTTCTTTCACCCACTAGCATTCTTATTTCCTATCTCACTCCTTTCCCAGTCTTCCATTCCCTTCCATCTTCAATTTAATCACTATTACCATATTTCTACCCCTTGTAATTACTATCCTCTCATTCATTTTCTTGCCATCCTCTACCCCTCACCCCTCGGCCTCTCCCACATGGTTTCCACCCTTCTAGCCCAGCATCTGATCCCTCTTTCTCCAATCCCTACCCTCATAGTCTATTTCCTCGTCCCTTCCACTCCACCCCCATCAACATCTTCCTGTCCCTTCTTTCTTCCCTCCTGCCCCCTCCCCACGGTTGAAGCATTTCTCCCTCTTTCTTCGCTCCCAACCATCCAACATCTCCCTCTTTCTCCCCTCCCCCATTTTGTGCAGCATTTCTCATTCCCTCTCCTCTACCCCCATGTCCAACATCTCTCCTTGTCTCTTCCCTCATCCTCTGCCATTGTCCACCATTTCTCTCTGTCTTGCTGCATGGGGGGGGGGGGGGGATGCTAGGGTATATCTCTCTCTCCCCTCCCCACCCTGCTGCACTGCCATGTTCAACATTTTCCCCCCTCATCTCACCCTCCCTCCCCTCCACTGCCATATCCAACATTTTTTCCTCCCTCCCCTCCGCTGCCTTGTCCAACATTTTTCCCTCTCTTGTTCTTCACCACTCCTGTGCAGCCTTCCCTCACCCTTGTAAAGCAATTTTCCCTCCCTCTTCTCCCCATCCAGCTTCCCCCCTCCACATGTCCAACAATATTTTCTCCACCCCACCTAGCATTACCTCATCTTTCTTCCCCACACCAACAGTGCTCCTGTCTACCTGACACCCTCCCCAAAGCCACCCATTGGATTGCTGCAGAATATAAGGCTCGGGGAATCAGCTTTCTTTGCCGGCTGCTGCTTCATTGGTATTGCTCCCACCCCCAGTCAGCATGTTCCCTCCCTCGCTTACTATCACTCTGAGCCAAGTTTTTTATTCTACAGCAAAGCTGCGTAGGACCGGGACTCATTGCATGCTGCGAATGCTTCCCTCGGACCGGCCCCATCTTCTCATATATAACTTCCTCTTTCAGAGGAGGCGGGGCTGGGCCATAGTAAGCGAGGGAGGGAACAAAACTTGCAGCATGCCGGTGGGGGCAATACCAGTGAACAGCAGCTGGTGGGAAAAGCTGCCTCCCGAGCTTTATATTCTGGGTGCCCACCCGTGGCAATGCCCCTGATTTCTAACCAAAGGGAGCTAGGGCCCCTTCCCTGAGAAATAGACCTGCAGTCACTCTTGAAAAAAGTTTGGATCCTTGACCTGCAAAGATTTAACCCCCAGATTCTGTATGTGGCGCCTGAAATTCCATGCGGAAACTGAAGTATATTCTATAATAATGTGCATAGCTTAATGGCAAAACGATGGGGAACCCTTACCGCCATCCACTGAGGTGGCAATATGGGCTCCTGTGCTAACCCGGTGGTAACTGGGCAGCACACAGTGATGCCTGATTATCGCCAGGTTACCGCCGTGCAATCCATTTCTGGGGTTTTTCTTTTTCCGCTGGAAATGGCATGCACTAGGGGCAGGACAACTGCCAGCGGCCGCGTTGGGCCAGCAGTAGTCCCGGAAGAGCAAGCAGTACATAAGTACATAAGTATTGCCATACTGGGACAGACTGAAGTTCTATCAAGCCCAGCATCCTGTTTCCAACAGTGGCCAATCCACGTCTCAAGTATCTGGCAAGATCCCAGAACAGTACAATACATTTCATACTGCCTATTCCAGAAACAAGCAGTAGATTTTCCCCAAGTCCATTTTAATAATGTTCTATGGACTTTGGCTTTAGGAAGCCAGCCAAACCTTTTTTTAAACCCCGCTAATCTAACCGCTTTTACTTCATTCTCTAGCAACAAATTCCAGAGTTTAATTACTCGTTGAGTGAAGAAGCCCGCGTTGGCCTTACATCTGCTCTGTAAAAGTCCCCCTTAGGTGCCAGTATTTAAGCCTGCTTATAGCAGGCCTAATTGCAGCTGCATACAGTTAGGCACTGCTTAGCACTAAGCACGATTCTGTAAAGGACGCGTACTCTTTATAGAATCGCACTTGTAGAAGACTTACTGCAAAATGGGTTGAAGCATTTTATAGCAATTTCCTTGTTGTCGTGCACTAAGCACATGGTAACTATTTAAAAAATATCCCTTTGTAGGGGGCAAAGAGTCGGCATTCCTGTGCTATCCAGCTAGTGTGTTATGATTAGTGCACGCTAGCCAGATAACACAGACCTAATTCTGGAGCACTCAGTGACTCCTAAATAGGAAGTGGTAAGTGTTTGTGCATTAACCTCAGCATGTGACCTGCACAAAACTATTTTTTAAAAGCTTAAACCATGTTGCATAAAATCTGGGCTTAGTGTGCAATAAAATCCTACAGTAGAACACATTAAGGGCCAAATTATATAAGTAGCACCTAAAAATCTGTGCTGAAAATTTAACGTGCTTAGCATGATTCTATAAGGGGTACATGTCCTTTATAGAATTGCACTTAGCACATAACTATGCCTAACTTTTCACTCCTAACCCTTGCTCACTTGTTCAGTACCCTTATTTTATCATTCCCACCTTAGTAATTCCCTTCTCTCTTATTTGTCCTGTTTGTCTGTCCTAATTAGATTGTAAGCTCTGTCAAGCAGGGACTGTCTCTTCATGTTCAAGTGTACAGTGCTGCGTACGTCTAGTAGCACTATAGAAATGATAAGTAGTGGTAGTAGTAACTGTAGGCGCCTGCAATTATGCCTGCCATGAGCATGCCTAGTTGTAGGCACCTACAGTCAGGAGTGATTCTATATGTATGTGTATAAAATTTAGGAATGCTCCGGCCAAATAGGAGGACATTTTTTTCACTTAATGAATAGTTAAGCTCTGAAACATTTTTCTGGAGAATGTGGCAATAGCAGTTAGTGTATCTGGGTTTAAAAAAGGTTTGGACAAATTCCTGGAGGAAAAGTCCATAGTCTGCTATTGAGGCAGACATGGGAAGCAACTGCTTGCCCAGAGATTTGTAGTACGGAGTGTTGTCATGTTTTGGGTTTCTGCCAGGTACTTGTGACCTGGCTTGGCTACTATTTGGAAAACAGGATACTGCGCTACATGGACCATTGGTCTGACCCAGTATGGCTACTCTGATGTCCTATGTATTTCAGTGCACTTTAGTAAAAGGGCCCCCTAATACCTTAAATACACTGTAGAAGAAATCAGAAGGCAATGAAGAGGCTTTGTACATAGGTGGGATTTGATCCTGGTATCTACTTTCCATCACCTTCCTTCATCACAGTGATTTAAAGCAGTGTTTCCCAAGTCCAGTCCTGGAGTACCCACTTGCCAGTCAGGTTTTCAGGATATCCACTATGAATATGCATGAACTTGACTTGCTTACACTGCCTCCATTACATGCAAATCTGTTTCATGATTCTGAATATTCATTGTGGATATCCTGAAAACCTGACTGGCAAGGGGTACTCCAGGACCGGACTTGGGAAACACTGATTTAAAGCCCTAACCCCTGTGCAAGCAAAAGCATCAGTAAAACAGCACCACAAAGCTTTTGCTTGAAACTGACAAATTTAAGAATTCAACATTTGTTCCACAGTTCAAGATAAGCTTGATACTATTGTTTTTTAATCTTAGAATTTGCAGGAAATTATAGCCTTGGGCAATGGTAAGAGCTATTGCAAAATAGACCTGCAAGCTTTTTGTATTTTTTTGCCCTACATCTACCCCAAACTGAACTTTGGTCATGCATGTAGTGACTTTCACATCCTTCGCTTGGCATGAGTGAAGCACAAATAGACATGGACAGCCTGAATGATGATCTCAGTTGGCAAATTTCACTGCACATGAGGCAAGCACACTGCCATGAACATGGTTAGGTGATACGGTTTCAGCGGCCATTCCTGTTGAGAGTGCTGTTACTAAGCCCACCCTGATTAAATTCTGCCACTGAAAAAAAAAGGAACTGAAAAGAAAAATGCAGATGGTTTTAGAGCTACATTGAAATCCTAAACCCAGTCATAATTCAACTGCAATTCAATTTTCGCACCGGTTTAGCGAGACAGCCCCTAATGTGATTGGACAGGTGGTGTCTGCTTTATTTCTCATATTGCCTCAGCCAGAATTTCAATATCAGCAGCTCCCTTCTGTAATCTGTCATGGACCAGCGATCTGATTGGCTTGGAGCAAAAGTCCACAAGCCCAGAGCTATCCAGTGGAACTCCCTTCTGTCCTTAGGCTGCTGCCAGTCTAAAGAATGAATGGAAGACCAAGCTGGGGAGACAGCATGAGCAAAAGAAAGACTGAAAAAGAGAAGGAACAAAGGAGAATGATAAAGACAAAAGAATGACAAGAAGAGAGAAAGAACGAAAGAAAGAAATAAGAGGTCAAACAATTCAAATTATATGCAAATAGATGCCACATTAAAAAAAAAAAGAAAAACGCACACACATAGACAACAGTTCCTCAAATAAAAATTGCACAGAAATACACTGAACAAAAGATATGGAACGAGATCTGAGCCAGTTCCGCTTGTAAATACATATACAAAAAAGGGTAGGGCCGGATTCAAAAACAGCTGAGCCCTAAATTTAGGCTCCTAAGTTATGCTTTCAGTCAAGTTTAGGAGCATAATTTTTCAGTTGAAAATTCATCTTAATTTAGAAATAGGCCTGCCATTCATTCTTCTAGATTTATGAGCCTAGTGTTGAAAATTAGTGTTAAGCCACTAACTTTTTTCCCTGCCCTACATCCACTCTTGTAACCATGTGCTTTTTATGCCCTTAAATTTAGGAGTTCAGTGAAATTTTGAGTAATCATTTGGATGCTCAGCTCTAATGTTTTGTGAATGCTTTATTTATGCACCAACCAAAGCATTCATTACATTCTGAAACTGCTAAGTCAGCGGTTCCCAAACTGTGCACCGCAGCACCCTGGAGAACTGTCAGGGGTGCCGCGGGCAATCCAGGCCTCCCTCCCACCACCACCTGAACCACCTCCTCTCTGCTGAAAATATGCCTCACCTGCTCCTCCCGGCTAGTGTCTCCCATCCCCTACGCATCTCCATCCTTGTGCCACAGGTCTGGTAAACCTCCATCTCTGAACACCCTCCCTCCCCCTTCCTGTGTCTGCATGCAAACGTGTCTCCCTCCAGAGGCGTGGAACACCTTTTTGGTTGGAGGGGCCAAACAAACCAATCTCCTGCCTCGCCCTCAGGCTCTATAATTTCTGATGCTGTGTTGAGCAAAAGATTGGTAGGGCTGAGGCTCCAGTGGACCACCTTATTCTGCTGCCTGTAACCCCATGTGTACTTTTGGGCGGAACGCGGGATGGCAATTTTCAGAAACTAAGCTACCCAGGCAAATGGCTTTGAAAACTGCCTTCCCCGTGACCTTACACAGGATCAGGTTACAAACCTTTGCAGGTTTACTACATAAAACAGCACTGCCATACAAAGGGCTGGATTCTATAAATGGCACTCAAAAATGGCTGCTGGAAAAGTTTGCTTCTAAGCTGATTCCCGCGCCCTAACTTTGAGCGCCAGACCTGCTGAAATCTGCATTAACAAATGCTGGCACCAGATTTAATGTGCTAACCCATTATTCAGTAACAATACGCACAACGTTTCGGAACACCCTGATGCACCCATACCCCTCCTATAGCCACACCCCTTTTGAGTTGCGCACTACGGGATTTGGGCGCCCTGGTGTTTAGTGTGCGGCCAGAAGCACGTGTAAATCCCAATTTGTGCTAATTAACTTTAATAATTGGTTGCTAGCATCCATTTTTTTGCTTGTTAGCTCATTAGCGTATGAAGATGAGCACACATCTCGGCAGCACACCCAAATCTGGGCATCACATATAGAATCCAGGGTACAGGGTCCAAAGAATCATTATGCAATAGAGATGCTTTGGCTAGGAGCAATTCTCCATTTTAGAGAGGTATTTTTCTAGTGTGAAGCCTGTTTGAGAGCAGAAAAGGCCTTTTATAGAATTGTACGGCTGTATAATTCATAAAAAACACTCATGCTGAAATACTACATTTACCTTTATGTGTAAGCATTCCCGGGAGATATATTTTGGGTGGAGCAGAGACAGAGTTGAAATGTATGTGCATATTTTATAAAACACGCAGGCCAACGAGTGGACACACATTTCCAACCGCCTTCGGAGCACATGTAAATTTGTGCATTTGAATCTGCGTGCTGTTTGGGCTGGTTCTGGGTGACTATTTTATAAAGGCATCTAGGCACCTATGTTGTCTTTAAAAATAAGGATAAAATAGATGCCTTCGAAAACAGTAACATAGTAAATGATGGCAGAAAAAGACCTGAACGGTCCATCCTGCCTGGCCAACAGTCACATTCATTATCAATTAATGATTAAATCAACAATGAATGTGATGTAAAATATTTGATCATGGTCTTTCTTTGGCATTTCTGTGACATAGACAATAGAAGTCCGCCTGGCCCTGTCCTTACGTTCCAACTACTGGAGTTGCTGTCGAATCCCACCGCAGCCTATCATTTACGGGACACAGACCGTAAAACACTGCGCAGCACTGTCCTCAGGCTCCAGCCACCGAAGTTGCTGTTGAAGCTCTTTCCAGCTCATCCTAAACTAGATTGCCATATACGGTACACAGACTGTACAAGTCTGCCCGGCATCGGCCCTACTTCATCACAGCTTGAGTTGCCATCTAAGCATCACTTGACACATCCACACACATGCAACCATTTAAGTTTAGTTTTTTTTATGCCATCCATTTTCTAATTAGAGATCCTCTATTTTCATCCCACACCGTTTTGAATTCCATTACTGTTTTTGTCTCTACCATCTCTCAGGAGGGCACTCCAGGCTTCGACCACCCTCTCTGTGAAAAAGAATTTCCTGACATTACTCCTAGGTCTACCACCCCTACAACCTCCATTCATGTCCTCTAGTTTTACCATTTCCCCTTCTCTGGAAAAGATTTGTTTCTATATTAATACCTTTCAAGCAGGGGTGTAGCTACATGGGGCCACGGGGACATGGGCCCCCGTAGATTTGGCCCTGGCCCCCCCCTGCCGCCAACCCATTTGACCCCCCTCCCTTCTCCAACCCTCCCCCACTGCCATTGGGTACCTTTGCTGGCGGGGCTCCCCAACCCCCGCCAGTCGAAGTCCTCTTCTCCGGCGCGGCCACGTTGCTGATCTGCAAGGGCAGGCTTCTGTTTCTGTGAGTCTGACGTCCTGCACATATGTGCAGGATGTCAGACTCACAGAAACAGAAGCCTGCCCTTGCAGATCAGCAACGCGGCCGTGCCGGAGCCAGCAAAGGTACCGACGGCGGCGGTAGGGGAGGGTTGGCAGTGGCGGGAATGGGGGGGTCAAAAGGGTTGGCGCCAGGGGGGTCAAAGGTGGTAGTGGCGGCGGTGGGGGTCAAAAATGGCGGGGGGGGGGGGGTCGGTGACGCCAGGGGGGGGGCTAAAATATGCCCCCTCACCTCGGGTTCTGGACCCCCCTCCTACTGAACTGTGGCTATGCCCCTGCTTTCAAGTATTTAAACATGTGTATCATATCTTCCCTGCTCCTCCTGTCCTCTAGTGTACACATATTCAGGTCTTCCAGTCTCTTCTTGTACATCTTTTGGTGCAAACCCCCTATCGCCTTCATTTGGACCGCTTCAAGTCTTTTTACATCCTTAGCAAGATACGGCCTCCAAAACTGAATGCCTTATTCCAGGTGGGGCCTCACCAATGACTTGTACATGCTAGTTATGTCTCTCTTGATACAGTTTAGCATCCTTCTGGCTAAGGCCACTGCCTTGTCACACTGTTTTGTTATTTTAAGATCCTTGTACACAGTAAGGGGCATAATCGAACGAAAACGTCTATCTCTATGGGCGTTTATCTCCGAGAACGGGTCCGTGAAGGGGCGGACCGAACTGTATTTTCGAAAAAAATAGACGTCCATGTTGTATTCGACAATTTGTGAGCTGGGCGTTTTTGTTTTTCAGTGATAATGGAAAATGAAAGCGCCCAGCTCAAAAACGAATAAATCCAAGGCATTTGTTCGTGGGAGGGGCCAGGAGTCATAGTGCACTGGTCCCCCTCACATGCCAGGACACCAACCGGGCACCCTAGGGGGCACTTTTACAAAAACAAAAAAAAAGGTAAAAGAGCTCCCAGGTGCATAGCACCCTTCCCTTGTGTGTTGAGCCCCCCAAATCCCCCTCAAAACCCACTGCCCACAAGTCTACACCATTACTATAGCCCTAAGGAGTGAAGGGGGGCACCTACATGTGGGTACAGTGGATTTGGGGGGGGTTGGACGACTAAGCATTAAGCAGCACAATTGTAACAGGTGGGGGGGGGGGATGGGCCTGGGTAAACCTGCCTGAAGTTCACTGCACCCCCTAACAACTGCTCCAGGGACCTGCATACTGCTGCCAGGGAGGTGGGTATGACATTTGAGGGTGAAAATAAAAAGTTGTGAAACATCATTTTTTGTGGTGGGAGGGGGTTAGTGACCACTGGGGGAGTCAGGGGAGGTCATCCCCGATTCCCTCTGGTGGTAATCTGGTCATTTAGGGCACTTTTTGGGGCCTTATTCGTGAAAAAACAGGGTCCAGGAAAAGTGCCCTAAATTCTAGCTACAAATGCATACTTTTTTTCCATTATCGGCGAAAGGCGCCCATCTCTGTTCGGGTGATAACCATGCCCCAGTCCCGCCTTCACCATGCCTCCGACACGCCCCCGTCAACTTTGTACGTTTCTGCGATGGAGTGCAGTTGAAAACGTCCAAGCTCGGCTTTCGATTATACCGCGTTATTCATTTTTGTGAGATAAATGTCCATCTCCCAATTTAGGTCGGAACTTGGGCATTTTTCTCGTTCGATTATAAGCAGGAGTGTGTTTTTTCTAGCAAAAAAGGTGCCGGTACTCAAATGCTAGGCCACCCTTCAGGGGTGGGGTGATCACTGAGGGACCCACCCCACAATAGTCAGGTCCCCTGCAACCAGTCTCAGAATCTATGACAAGGCAGAATTTGTGTGTAGAGACTGAGCTCTTTCATTAAAACTTGGGGACCATAGGTCAATTTTAGCAATGGAAAAGGTCCCGGAACTCAGTACCCCCAAGTACCCCCTCAAAAAAACTCTGCTCATACACCATCACTCCAAGGTCCCTCTCCATATCTGTGCATATCAGCTTCTCACCTCCTAGCTTTTAATTTCTGTAGGTATCCTGTTACAAAATTATCCCCTCAATGTACAGTCTGAAATTGAAAGCACCATGCTTTGTGCAATAATTTGTCCAATTTCTAATACTCTCCCTTGAGTATTGTACAAATGCAAAAACTGCAGTGTCTCATCTGCATATTCTTTCAATAGCCAGCTCTGCAAAAGAAAGATCTAACATATGCATTTTATAATGGTTAATCATCTATTTTGGTTTGCCTTCTATTTCAAGCGCTGCCCGTTAAGTGCTGTAGACATGATGTAGAATGGTAGCTGAGAAATGTTAACACATTGTTCATTTAACTGCTGCTTTTGGACACTTCTCACAAGGGTCACACAGGGGTCATTTGCCAACAGTGCGCACTAGTGCCATGAATTCACGCTACCTGCCACAAACACAGATTTACCTGGATGACTTGAGATGAGAAATAACAGTTCTAAATGCAGGAGCGGAGAAACGGGAGTCAGAAAAACTATTTTATTCTTCGTTGTGCAAAGCATAAAGGAAAACAAGAAACATCAGGGTCGATATTCAAAGCAATTTAATGAGTCAGAAAGAGCTCCTTCATCACTTCATTGGGGCTCACTGGTCATATTAAGCGGCATGTTCCATCTTTGCTTATATTCTAGGCTGTCTGTGGAAATGTTTTGTTACGTATTATGTTGACATTGTAATGTAGCATACTATGCCATATGTTGTATTGTTTGAATATTTTTACTGCTGTAATTGTCTATTGCTTATGTTTGACTCATTCTTGCTGTACCCCATCTTGAGTGAATTCCTTCAAAAAGGTGGCAAATAAATCCTAATAAATAAATTTAACTGGATAGTGGGTCAACTTGGTCTGTCCGGTCAAGTTCCATCTTTTCCAGCCTAGACAGGTTCAGGCTACTTCAAGGATTCAACTTATAACCTGAAGTCCTTCTTAACAACATTTCATGGACCATTTTTGTCTCTTTTACCCTTTCCCTATTTTCTTTTTACTCTGTTTCTTTTATCTTCTCTAATTTAATTGAAATTGTATAACCACTGGGCTGGCGATAGCCTCATCAGTACGTTGTAAGCCACTTTGAGTCTGCACAATGTGGGAAAAAGTGGGGTATAAATGTGCTAAATAAATAAATAATTAGTGCTGCTGAAACTGTCCCATTAGCGCCCAATGCAAAATCAGCTATTTCGGAGGTCTTCTGAGGGTGGAGTCAGCACTTGGCTGGTTAAGAGCCGATATTCAGCACTTAACCAGCTGAGATAACCACATCAATAGGACCACTTAAAAGTCAGTCCTACCTTTCAGTGGTTTGCCATAGCCAGTGCTGAATATCGCAGAACTGGCTAAGGGGTCCTTTTACAAAGGTGTGCTGAGAAATGGGCTGCGCTAGTGTAGGCGCCTGTTTTGGGCATGAGCAGATCCATTTTTCTAGCGCGCCTGTAAAAAAGGCCTTTTTTTTGCCGAAAATGGACATGTGGCAAAATAAAAATTGGCGCATGTCCATTTTGGGTCTGAGACCTTACCGCCAGCCATTGACTTAGCGGTAAGGTCTCTCTCGTTAACCGTGTGATAATCACCTATGCGCTTGAAGTCGGAGTTACCGCCCGATTTTTTGCAGCATGCCAGAAAATAAAATCTATTTCAGCTGTACTAATGAAAATGTAGCACAGATAGAGAGGGCAATTCTTCCAAACCCCCATGTATGTATATTTTGATTTGTTTTTCCCTTATAAAGTTCGTTCAACATATTGTTTGGCATATACGTATATATACATGTATAGTTTCTATGGGGTTTATAATTATAGTTTTTCATTATTTGATAATTTATATATGTTCCTCTTTTACTATAATTTTTGTTCCATATTGTTAATATTTATTTCTATATGCTTAATTTATTTATTTACTGTTTTGTTTATGTCTATAGACTCCTGATGTAGGCCATTTGGCCGAAACACAACGTTGTGTCGAGTCAATTTTAATGTGTTATTGTTATATTATTATTTGTTTGAAGATCAATAAATTTTGTTTTTTAAGTAAAGATTATTTGGTTCCATTCTTTGGATAGCCTGGCTTATTTTCCCACCTTTTTATTTTTCTATTTACTTGGGATGTGCACTCATTTGAAACAATATTGGAAATGTTAATTTATTTGGATTTTGCTCACAACTTTTCAGTAGTAGCTGAAGGTGAGTTACATTTATTTATTTGTATCCCACCTTTTTGCAGGCTCAATGTGGCTTGTATGGTACTGTAATTGGTGTTAACCAATTTTGGTATGAACATTCAGATACACTAGGTATTTCCCTGTCCCTGGAGAGCTCACAATCTAAGTTTGTACCTATGGCAACAGAGTGTCAAATAACTTGCCCAAGATCACAAGGAGCAGCAGTGGGATTTGAACTGGCCACCTCTGAATGTCAAGACCAGTGCTCTAACCACTAGGCCACTCCTAACCACTAGTCAAAAAGAGATTAAGATCTGGGTTATTTTCCTGTGTCAAGGGCATCCTATTACTCAGTAATACTCACTTTTGATCAACTGGTGCACTAAGAAAGAATAGTGTGCACTATGAGGTTAATTCTGAAACTGTTCACCTAGAGAGCATCTGATAGGAGCCTATTCTCTAAAGCACTGCTTCTCAACCCAGTCCTCGGAGCACACCCAGCTAGTCAGGTTTTCAGGATATCCACAATGAATGTGCATACACTTTCTCCTCAGTATGCAAATCTATTTCATGCATATTCATTGTGGATATCCTGAAAACTTGACTGGTTGGGTGTGTCCCGAGCACTGGGTAGAGAAGCACTGCTCTAAGGGAACACAGGTACCTACTTTCTGTTACAGAATAGTATTTCAGGGGTCCTTTCATCAAGCTGTAGTAAAAAGGTGGGGGCACGCCAGGGCCATTTTTACTGCAGCAGGTGAAAAGCCCCTATAAAAGACATGGCCATTGGGTAAGATTATGCTTACCATGTGGCCATGCGGGGGAGTACTTACCGCTACCCATTTAGGTGACGATAAGGGCTCCTGGAGGTAACTGAGCAGCACCACTTACTGCTAGGTTAGTGCTGCAAAAGGAATTATGGAGTTATTTTCTGTAGCACTGGAAATGGCATGCACTCAAGGCGGAACTACCGCCAGCAGCCGTGTTGGGCTGGCGGTAGCTCTGGGTTGCTGCACGGCAACCCTTTAGTAAAAGAGCTCCTTAATATTCGCTTATATGTAACAACTTACACTGTCCTTAGAACTGTCCTTAGAACTGGTATAAGTGAATGTGCCTGAGTTCTGGAGATATGTGTGTAATTTACAATATTCTGTAAGTCACGTATGTAACATATACCCCATCCATGATCTTCCCAGACTGCACTTGTGTGCAAACCCATCTGTAAAATACATGTTAAGTAAGATATACGAGGCCTAATATTCAGCCGGCAGCGATCAGTGTTTTTCACAAATTATCTCAATATTTATAGACTTTAATCATTTGTTCATCAGCAAATCACATTTTAAATGGTTCATTATTCTTTTGCATCATATAATTTCTTGTTTTATTATTTGATTAAAATTATAGTCTAATATTTTTTAATTCATATATTTTTTATTAATTGATTTTTGTACTTTATATACATTTATTATTGTCCATTCTATTTATCTATATAGAAATGTATGTGTTTATCATTGTTTTTAGTCATATAGAAATGTATGTGTTTTGCCTTCCAGTAAACCATATATATTCACACATATCTTTGCCATAAGTTCACATACGCATGTGTTTTACACATTCCTTATACTTTCTGTTTTCAGAATTATCATTCAAATCTCTTTTAGTTTTTTATATATAGATATAACTTTTTAACTCTATTGTGTCCATTGTTTCTGTTTATTAATTTTTTATTTACATATAAATGTATATTTTTATAGACTCCTGATGCAGGCCTAATGTCCGAAACACGACGTTGTGTCGAGTCTTCTAACTTTCAATAAACTTTTAATCAAAGAACATCTTCCAGTTTCTGGTAGCCTTGGTCGCTCTCCCACTTTTTGTGTTTTGCTGACTGCTGCCAGCGTTAAACCCAGAAATTTAATGCCGGACATCTCTGGGCTCCAGCACTGAATTTCTGGCTTTCCGGAGCCAGCTACATTCAGCTGCATAAAGACAGTGTTTTATGTGGTCCCATTTATGCAGTTGCCCTGGCTGCTTAAGTGCTGAATACCGGCACTTCTTAACTGGCCAAGTGCCAACTCAGCCCCCCAGGTTAGATAGATTTGAGATAGTAACACTAGTAACATACATAGAAGATGACGGCAAAAAAGACCTGCACGGTCCATCTAGTCTGCCCAACAAGATAAACTCATATGTGCTACTTCTTGTGTATACCTTACCTTGATTTGTATCTGCCATTTTCAGGGCACAGACCGTAGAAGTCTTTCCCAGCACTAGCCCCGCCTCCCAATCTCGGCTAAGCTTCTGAGGATCCATTCCTTCTGAACAGGATTCCTTTATGTTTATCCCATGCATGTTTGAATTCCGCTACTGTTTTCATCTCCACTACTAACTGGTTGTTTTCAGGGACATTAACCAGTTATGTGCTGCTGAAAATGAGTGGTTAACCTGAATAGGTGATTTAACTGGCCAGAAGCTGTTTCTGGCCGGAGAAATTGCATTGAATATTGACCCCACAATTATTTACAGAATAGCACTTAGCTACATGTTCCTCATATATGCACATAAATGAAATAAGAACATAAGAATAGCCATACTGAGTCAGAACAATGGTCTGTCAAGCCCAATATCCTGCTTACAGCAATGGCCAATCCAAAGAGTAGCAACATTCCGGAATCCCAAGGAGTAGCAACATTCCATGCTACCAATTCCAGGGCAAACAGTGGCTTCACAGAGTTACAAATGGAAAAAACACCAATAAGCATATTGCTCAAGCGTATTTTATTTATTTAGTTGTTACATTTGCATCCCACATTTTCCCTCCTTTTTGCAGGCTCGATGTGGCTTACATATTACCGTTAACGGCGTTAGCCGGTTTCGGTCTGAACAAATACAAGGTATGAATGAATACAAGGTGATATTATGGTAGATAAGGTACATGTATGGTATATACAATTGGGGGGAACTTAGAGGAGGAGAGGGGGAGGAAGAGTCAGGTAATGTCCATTATGGTCTTTGGTTATATTGTGTCGCAGGTGTCCAGTTATTTACGGTGAGGCACCTGGATACATGATGGACCTTATCGACCTGCCAACCAGAAATACCACAAGATCTGCATGATCTTACCTAAACCTCCACTACCCAAGCAACAAAGGACTCAAATACAAATCCACCTATGCATAAAGCTTTTCCTACTTAAGCACACAATTATGGAACGCACTGCTAAAAACAGTAAAAACTACACTAGACCACCTAAATTTCCGGAAAGCACTAAAGACAGTCCTGTTCAGAAGAGCATACCCCGCCGACCCAACATTAAAAAAATACCTGGTTTGATTATTAGTGGTTTTTTTCCATTTGCAATTCTATGAAACTGATTTGCTTTGAACTGCTACGACCCCTGAGGAAGGCTTTGTGTTGAAATATGGCCAGTGTAGGGTCTTTGTGTCAGTAGATTTTGGCAAATAAACTTTTTGATGCTTTTACTTCTTGTTTGCCTTGGTCATTTGGAACTCTCCTCATTCTCACCCTCGTTGCTGCTGCTTGACTTTCTTGTGAGAACTGTGAGGACCCCCCCCCCCCATGTTTGTTTGGATTGGTACCTATGGCGTTCCCACCCAGCTTGTGACCCCAAACATAGGTTTTGTGCTACAGTATGGGAAGCTCTGCACTACAGGAAGTGGATTTTTCCCATATTTATCTAATAATAATATTCAGCCTGCAACATTAAGTGGTTTGTAAGATGCTCACAGCCGCAGGCTGAACTAATGCCAGATATTCAATGCCAGGACATGCGCACCTCCTGTCTCTAAATATCTGGGTATGTGTGCTGTCCCGGAAGTCAGTATTCAGACTAGTGCCCAGTTAACTCAGCACATATAGTTAGGGGACAACCTTTTTACTGTCCTAACTTTATGCATTCACTTACTCAGTTAGTAGACCGAACATCGCTGCTAACCAGCTTAGTTGTGGTGGCTCCACCCAAACTCTGCCCCCCAGACTGCTCTTAACTTAGCCAATTAGGAATGACCAGTTAAAGCCAATATTCAGTGGCACTACCCAGTTAAGTGCTGCTGAATTCAGTGGCCAGCAGTGGTGTATTTAAACTAGGTGCATCAGTTGCGTACGCATCCCCTATCAGACCCGGCATCCCCTCACCTTAAAATCCTCTCGGCTTTAGACTTCACCTGGGCAGCAGCAACGGCAGTCATAGGCTGCCTGTGGTCTGCTCCGGGACTTCCTCCCTGAATCATCCCACTCCTCAGAAAACAGGAAGTTGCATCAGAAGGGGGCGGGATAGTTCAGGGAGGAAGTGGCTGCTACCCGGGTAAAGACTAAAGCCAAGAAGATTTTAAGGTACGGGGATGGCGAAGGGAGACAGGGGTTGGGGCACCAGGGGCATGGGAGGGGAAATGCACCCCCTGTAAAAAGTTCCTTGCTACGCTACTAGTGTGCTGCTACTGGGGTGCCGGTTTGAATTTTGGGCCTTCTGTTTTTTTGCCTCAGGGCAGCTCATTTGGTGTCTATCAGTTAAAACCTGAAATCTTAAGCCTTAAGCATCATCTTTTCTGTGCAGATTTCTTTTATGAAAGAATTTCTGGAAATATGTGCTGTAAGTAAAGGTCTATGAGCAGAATCAGGAGAGAAAGTTTCAGAGACAGATATTCAAGTCTTGATTTATCAGGGGAGGGCTTCCAGCAATAAATGCCATGTAAATCTGTGTCATGGGAGAGAAGGAGAGACAAAGAAACAGACAGAAAAAGACAGAAAGGCAAAGATTAAACCGAGAAAGTTTATGAAAATGGTAGCTGAAATTTGCAATGTAGCTTGGAGCCTACTCAGGCAGGGACCATCTTGTCTGATTTGTCGCTACAGGGATACACTCTATTAAGATTCATGTTTAAGGAAGAATCAGGTGTTATTTCCATCACTGCTAGACTCCTCAATCAGGATTCAGTCTGTGTTTCCACTACAACCTAGAGAGAGAGAATGAATGCATGGAAGCAGACCTCGCCCCCATCCTGGTGACACAGTAAATGCAATCAAAGCTGCCGCTCAAGCCAACCCAGGCTTTTCTCTCATTCTAATTAAGGAGACGTGATGGATGAGATGGGGTGGCCTCTCCCTTATCCCTCTGTATTGGGAAGCCTCCTAAATGTGATGGGAAGATCTTGGAATTTTCTCATCCTTTGTTCCTGGGCAGCCTTTGTTTTGAATTATAGCTCGGTGTCTACATTTTACCACTATTCCTAAAGTATGTAAGTCGGAAGATCTGCCCTGACAATAATATTACAAGATTTGGGTTTAGCAGACCCTTACTATGGAATCTTATTTTCCACCACCTAGGTGTCTCCTGTGCCATGGTTCATAGCAGAACAATTGTCTGTAAAATTGTTGGAGGAGAGAGAACTCACAAAAGGCATTTCTATAAATAAGTGCCACCAGGTAGGCACCAAATACTCACAAATGTTATAGAATACTGGCACATATACAGGTAACAGGTGTCACTAATGGGCACTTACATGCAGAGATTTGACAGCGCAACACCTCTTCGAGAGAAGCTTCACTGGCCCACCCATTCTTGGCTCAAGCTCACCCAGTGGTGGCACCTCACTCCCCTCTTCCTTTCCTTCTCTGGTGGCCCAGCATCTGCCCTCTCTCGGAATCCCTCTGTCCCTCCCTGGTGTACCTCAGAGGCGTCCCAGAGACCGCAGCAATTCATCTTCACTGCCTGTGCCAACCCCTGAAGGTTTCCCTCTGCCATGTCCTGCCCTCTCTGACATTACTTCCTGTTTCCTCACTGGCAGGACATGGCAGAGGACTGACGCAAGCAGTGAAGATAAATCACTGTGGCCAATGGGATGCCTCTTAGGTATACCAGAGAGGGATGGAGGAATTCAGAAAGGGGGCAGATGCTGGTCTTTGGGGATAGGGGGGGGTTTGTGAGACAGAGAAAATGCTAAGTTAACTGTGGGCCCACCAAAATAGTAGGTCTGGCTACACCACTGCTTTTATAACAGCACATACCTGCATACAAGCCCTAATAGAGTGTTGCTTTACACTGTCATTTCTGGCACATATTTCCTGGTGCTCCGTTGAGTGTCCTTTCCAGAACTGCCTCCACAATATTTACTTTTTGTGTTTCACATTCTCAGCTGTCCCATTTTAGCTGTTTCTAGTCCTAGAAGGAGGTGCGGTCTATGGTTAAAGCAACCCCAGAATCCAGCATTCAAGTCATTCTCTCCCTGACACTTGTGAACTAGGGCAAATTCTATTTCCACAGGTGTCCACTTAGATTGTAACCCCTTTGGGGCACGGGTTTATAGTATCTAACTAATTATTCCATTTTGCAGCACTGCATATATCTAGTTACGCTATAAGAAGGTCATTTTAGAAAGGGCTTAGTACATACGCATAAAAATGGTGCACAACAGAGAAGCTTTTTCGATCCGCACCAGAACAGATGACACAAGCAGCGGGTTGAAGAATAGTTTTGATTATAATATCTTTACAAACACAGTATAAGAGGAGCCCATCTGTTTGCCTCTGGCGGCAGTGTTCCTTAGAGCATTTCTGCTTAGTTGTGCTGTGGACTTTTAGGGCCCTGTTTACAAAGGCGCGCTAGTGTTTTTACTATGTGCTAAAAATGAGCACACGCTAACTGTGTAGATGCCCATAGGTAAATTATGGCCATCTACCTGGCTAGCTTGTGCTAATTTTTAGCACACGCTAAAAACAGTAGCTTACCTTTGTAGACGGTACCCTTAGAGCTTGGACTTTCCTCCGATTGTTTTTTTTTTTTACCCCTGAAGCAGCCCACGTGAGGGCAAAACATGGTCCACATTGGGTTATTTAATTAATACAGATATTATAATCAAGACTATACTTCAACCCGCTGCTTGTGTCAAACACATAAAAATGCCTCCAAAAAGTACTTCACAGATAAAAGTACGCACATGCAATTACACACATGCTTGTAAGTGACGTTAGAATTATATCACCAATGAAAGGGAAGAGAGTACCAAATCCAGTCATATAAATATAACTCTCAAGGCAATTGGCAAAAGAAAACTCTCAAAAAGAACACAACAACTATAACTCTGTGAGGTGCATTATGACAGAATTGACATCTTCAGGGGAGGAGTTTGGATAGAGCACAGGCAGGCTTACAAGCGTCAAAGCCGCCAGTGATTGACAGTTATTCACTAGGTGCTATTCTATAAGGTAGTGCTTAAGTGCCAAAGGGGTCTTTTTACAAAGGCACACTAGCGATTTTAGGGAGCACTAATCATTAGGGCACACTAAACGCTTGCATAAGTACATAAGTATTGCCATACTGGGAAAGACCAAAGGTCCATCAAGCCCAGCATCCTGTTTCCAACAGTGGCCAATCCAGATCACAAATACCTGGCAAGGTCCCAAAAAAGTACAAAACATTTTATACTGCTTATCCCAGAAATAGTGGATTTTCCCCAAGTCCATTTAATAACGGTCTATGGACTTTTCCATTAGGAAGCCGTCCAAACCTTTTTAAAACTCCACTAAGCTAACCGCCTTTACCACATTTTCTGGCAGCGAATTCCAGAGTTTAATTACACGTTGAGTGAAGAAACATTTTCTCCATTTCTTTTTAAATTTACTACATTGTAGCTTCATCGCATGCCCCCTAGTCCTAGTATTTTTGGAAAGCGTAAACAGACGCTTCACATCTACCCCTTCAACTCCATTCATTATTTTATAGACCTCTATCATATCTCCCCTCAGCCGCCTTTTCTCCAAGCTGAATAGCCCTAGCCGCTTTAGCCTTTCCATATAGGGAAGTTGTCCCATCCCCTTTATCATTTTCGTCGCCTTTCTCTGCACCTTTTCTAATTTGACTATATCTTTTTTGAGATGCGGTTGCCAGAATTGAACACAATATTCGAGTTGCGGTCACACCATGGAGCGATACAAAGGTATTATAACATCCTCATTTTTGTTTTCCGTTCCTTTCCTAATAATACCTAACATTCTATTTGCTTTCTTAGCCGCAGCAGCACCCTGAGCAGAAGGTTTCAACGTAACATCAACGACGACACCTAGATCCCTTTCTTGGTCGGTGACTCCTAACGTGGAACCTTGCATGTCATAGCTATAATTCGGGTTCCTCTTTCCCACATACATCACTTTGTACTTGCTCACATTAAACGCCATCTGCCATTTAGACGCCCAGTCTCTTGCAACGCCCATTGAAATATATGGGTGACTAACGTTTAGTGCATGCTAAAAATGCTAGCATGTCTTGGTAAAAGGACTCCATAGTGCCTAACTGCAAGGAGGTGTCCATCTGGGTGGAACAAGAGGACATATGATGCTCAAACCTAAAGCAAAGTCAGTGAAACGCACACAAATGGAAAACAAACAAATAAACTATTTAAAAAGAAAGGCAGAGCCACATAGCAGATATACCCATACTGACCTGCATCTGAATCAATACATAACTAAAGTTCTACTTGTGAAAATGCCATTGTGTAAGCACGAAGTGATAGCATGCAAATGTGTGAGTGATCGCAGCAGGACAGAATGTGAGAGAAAAGCCGCAAATGAAGGGGTGAGAATATCAAAGGGCTGGAAAGAGATCAAATGAAGATGAAACCAGCCGAAGAAGCAGTACCAAGAACAGTGTACTAAAATAGACATGGGAAAGACAGCATGAGGCAGAAACATTTCCCATCATTTTGGGTGCCACAGGTTTGATGTAAAAGAATTTCCAAACACACCTGAATAGGTTGCCTATCGTATGTTACATCTTACGAACTCCAGAGGGGAGCTCTCTTTGTCACACTGCGAGTTCTACGGAGAGTGTTAGCCATAAATTTGAGAGACTGAGATCATGCTTTAGCAGTGAGGTTTATTACTGTCACAATACGTGCAAAACGAACCCATTTGGACACATTGCCTTGAGCGAAGACAACAGCCCAAAGGGCCAAGATCCAGTGATGAATGCACCAAAACATTGTTTCTGTTCTTTTCTATAAGTCTGGCCTGTCAGTAAAAATAAATAATAAAAACTGCTTTTTAAGGGGCCCTTTTACAGAGGCGCGCTGAAAAATGGCCTGCGGTAGTGTAGATGCTTGTTTTGGGTGTGTGTAGAATCATTTTTCAGTGCACCTGTAAAAAATGCCTTTTTACAATTTTTTGCCGAAAAGGGATTTGCAGCAAAATGAAAATTGCCGCATGTCCATTTTGCGTCTGAGACCTTAACTCTTGGAAACAGGACGCTGGTCTTGATGGACCTTTGGTCTGTCCCAGTGTGGCAATACTTATGTACATCAAGGTCCATCAAGCCCAGCCTTCTGTTTCCAACAGTGGCCAATCCAGGTCACAAATACCTGGCAAGATCCCGAAGAAGTTCAATACATTTTATGCTGCTTATCCCAGAAATAAGCAGTGGAATTTCCCCCAAGTCAATTTAATAATGGTCTATGGACTTTTCCTTTAGGAAGCCGTCCAGACATTTTAAAACCCTGCTAAGCTAACCACCATTACCACATTCTCTGGTGACGAATTCCAGAGTTTAATTACACGTTGAGTGAAGAAAAATTTTCTCTGATTCGTAATAAATTTACTACTTTGTAAGTTTCATCGCATGCCCCCTAGTCCTAGTATTTTTTGAAAGAGTAAACAAATGATCCATGTCTACCCAATGGTAATGGTCTACGCGCATAAAATGCTGATTACCACCCGACGACCGCCCACGCGCCAGAAAATAAAAATATTTTCCGGCGCGTGTAGTGGAAATGCATCAAAACTGAAATTACCACAGGGGCTAGGCGGTAACTCAAAATTGACGTGCTTTAGGTGCGAGTAGGCACCTCTGCGGCTTAGTAAAAGGGCCTCTTAATGAACTTAGTGAAATGAAAGGTGATTTGGGGATTGGAAATACTGACATAAGAGAAGCCATTTTGCAGAGCTGGTAGACCCAGTTGCAAAGGCACCAGTGGGTTTCACACATCTTTAATAGGGTCAAGGCCTCCTCACTCACCAGCATTTTGCCACAACTGACCAATGATACAAACTTGTGCACGGTAGCAGTCTGAAGCAGTCAGGAGCACAGAACCATCTATCAACATATTATAAAGCACTGATGAAACAGTCATCTGTTTTATAGCCTTTTTCAAAAAATAGTTTAGCTGTTCCCGCTGTGCCCAGTGAAGTGTCTCACTATTATTGCACTATGGCTTCAGGACGTCCATGATGGGGCAGGTTGGCGAAGCGGTGCTTTAGAAAGTGGATTACAGCTTCCCCGTCCCTTCCACCTGACATTTTGATTGCACTGTGCTGCACAGTCATGGCTAAAGCCTTGCTCACTAAAACATAACTTTCAACAATCAATTAATTAGAATCAAACTGGAAGGGCCAAGAAAGGTTGCCATAAATGCACACAATAAGGTGTTTATTGTCACGGCACTGTCGGAATTGTTCTGAGGTATTAGACTAACGATGCAAACTCCTGAGGAGAAAAAAAAAAAAAGATTCTCAAGCCCGGGCATTGCTCATGCATCTCCCAAACCAGCCCCATTACCGCATTTGGGAGAGGATAAAAATAAAAGCAAATAAAAGTGATGCCGTCTCTAACTCATCCTCAAGGGCAAATAAATCCTCCTTACTTTGCCTCCTCACATTTTATGGCGCTGAATGAGCTATTCAAAGTTTAATAACAATCAGAACGGCAAATGGTTTTAGGAGAATTGCAGCCCGAGCCTTCGCCTCCAGTGCTTACCCTTGAGCCATCAGAGCTCATAAATAAAGATAAGGTGGTGATATAGTGGATCAGCCAGAGGTCTGCTTGTGTGTTGTTCCAGCCTCCAATCCAGAGCGCTACTCACGCAAATTAGGAGGACATTGGAGCTTGCAGCGCAGACCACGGCACATCTGCTTTCCATAAGCTTTTAAGTACCCTGCGCACACCTGGAAATATTAATAACTTGGGGACATGACCTGGGAACAGCAGCTCCTACAGGAGTCCGGAGCAGTCTTCTCCCAGCCAAAGACAGGGGCTGTTTTCAGCTACAGCTGGCTGGCTTCCACTAGAAAACAAAGCTCTGGCACTCACAGCCACCCTTGGGGCTAGATTTATTTTTAGACTTGCTAGCATGCATTAGTGTGTGTTATTTACAATCCATTTTTTTTTACAATAACACCTATTTACTAATAATCCACGCTGATGGCATTTACAGTAGCACATGCTGAGGTGGTAGTGCACTTTTGTAAATCTACCGCTTAGGTTGGGGGTGGGGGGCAGCTAAGCAAAATGCCTGCCTATGTCTAAAAGTCCTGCCATTGATTTTAATGTTTCTTGGGTGGAAGTATAGACATTTTATAATGCAAGAGACTTAGCAGGTATTTTATTCTATACCTTTTTTTCATGGAAGATTAGCACTTTCTCTATACGATGCAAGAATGTGGGCACCAGTATAGACAGGCTTGGAGACAATTGTCTTCTATGCTTGCACTTTATGCTAGGGTAGAGATGGGCAAGTACAATCCCCAGCAGGCCACAACTGGGAAATGCACAGAGCTCCACAGACGGTCTGTGATGAATAAATATGTAACATTTTTAACTAAAATGATGGAAACAAACTGCTAGAGTGACTATTCTGAAAATATCTTCCCTTTGCCTGGTTCAGTCCAAAAGACTGAAAGACCAACTGTTCTTATTTAAAACAAATTGGAGAAAATATTTCTTCACACAACGTGTAATTAAACTCTGGAATTCGTTGCCAGAGAATGTTGTAAAAGCAGTTAGCTTAGCGGGGTTTAAAAAAGGTTTGACTAACTTCCTAAAAGAAAAGTCCATAAGCCACTGGGGAAAATCCACTGCTTAATTCTAGGATAAGCACTATAAAATGTACTGTTTTGGGATCTTGCCAGGTACTTGTGACCTGGGTTGGCCACTGTTGGAAACAGGATACTGGGCTTGATGGACCTTCGGTCTGCCCCAGTATGGCAAATGCTTATGTTCTTTTGTTCTTATTTGCAAAATACAGAATTTAGAATTGCCAAAATTCTGGTTAATGGTAATAATATAGGGATATTTGGAATAGATATGCCACGTTGTACGCAGCATCGTGCGATGAAGAGTAGGACACTGTTCATTGTTTTGTTTATCTATTTTGAGTGGGATTGGGGAGGTTAATACTTATATAAAATATGTTACATAAGTACATAAGTAATGCCACACTGGGAAAAGACCAAGGGTCCATCGAGCCCAGCATCCTGTCCACAACAGCGGCCAATCTAGGCCAAGGGCACCTGACAAGCTTCCCAAACGTACAAACATTCTATACATGTTATTCCTGGAATTGTGGATTTTTCCCAAGTCCATTTAGTAGCGGTTTATGGACTTGTCCTTTAGGAAACTGTCTAACCCCTTTTTAAACGCTGCCAAGCTAACCGCCTTCACCACGTTCTCCGGCAACAAATTCCAGAGTTTAATTATGCGTTGGGTGAAGAAACATTTTCTCTGATTTGTTTTAAATTTACTACACTGTAGTTTCATCGCATGCCCCCTAGTCCTAGTATTTTTGGAAAGCGTGAACAGATGCTTCACATCCACCTGTTCCACTCCACTCAATATTTTATATACCTCTATCATGTCTCCCCTCAGCCGTCTCTTCTCCAAGCTGAAAAGCCCTAGCCTCCTTAGTCTTTCCTCATAGGGAAGTCGTCCCATCCCCGCTATCATTTTAGTCGCCCTTCGCTGCACCTTTTCCAATTCTACTATATCTTTCTTGAGATGCGGCAACCAGAATTGAACACAGTACTCAAGGTGCGGTCGCACCATGGAGCGATACAACGGCATTATAACATCCTCACACCTGTTTTCCATACCTTTCCTAATAATACCCAACATTCTATTTGTTTTCCTAGCCACAGCAGCACACTGAGCAGAAGGTTTCAGTGTATTATCGACGACGACACCCAGATCCCTTTCTTGGTCCGTAACTCCTAACATGGAACCTTGCATGACGTAGCTATAATGTTCAGGGACAGCGTGTTATTGTGTTGATGCTGTATTGGGATTCTGGCTATTGATTATCCCTGTTTTGTCTTTGTTGGTAATATGGATTCACTGGTTTTTGTGATGTTCCTGTCCTTGACTCAATAAAGACATTCTCAAAAAACAAAAACAAAAGCAAAAAAACAAATCTGTCCACGAGCATTTAGGTTGCCCTGTTCTGGAGGTTGGTGAATCTTTTTCAACGTACACAATTGTATTTACTTCTGTGTTCTAAGAATTACACTTGATACATTCTAACCTTAACACTATGGAGGGGATTTTACAAAGGACAGGTATCACTTTCACGTGTACAAAGCTGATTTACATGTGTAAATTGTCATACATATGTAAGTAGCAAGTTTTGAAATAGTGCAATTTAAACATGGAAGTGGCAGCATGCAGAAATTTTAAGCGGGTGTGTTCTGACTTGGAATACTCTGTACTTAACATTGACAATATGAACTAGATTCTAAAAATGGCACTCAAAAACTGGCACTGGGAAAACTCAGTGCTAAGTGCTGTTCTGTAAAGGCACTCTTCCAGGCTGTGCATCCTTTAAGAATAGCATGCAGTGCAAATTCCTGCACCCAAAGTTAGGCACTAGCATTTATATCAGCTGCAACCTGGTATAAATGCTGGCACCCAACTCATGGCGTTTGGTTGTGTAAATCGGGCTCATGCCCCTCTTATGGCCATGCCCCATTTTGAGTTGGGCACTATGGGATTTAGGTGCTCAATGTTATAGAATAGCCCACAGACAGATGCACACCTTACACTAGTATTCTATAATGCAATCTAGCTGTTACACTAGTAATGGAATGTAGGTGTTACACTAATATTCTATAATAGAATCTGGGAGTTACACTAGCATTCTATGATAGAATCTGGGTGTTACACTAGTATTATAAAATGGAATCCAGGTATTACACTAGTATTCTATAACGGAATCTGGGTGGCTCTTGGGGCACCTAAATGGAGATATCCAGTTATAGAATTGTTCTCTTAGGGGCCATTTTACTAAAGTTTAGTGGGCCCTAATGAACATTAGCGCATGCTAAATACTGCACATCCTATTTTATACCTATGAGCCATATGGCACTTAGCATATGTTAATGTCTGTTAGCTTGTACTAAGCTTTAGTAAAATGGCCTCTTAATATTGTACATATAGCTGAACATATGTATCACTCTATGGGCTAGATTCTATATATGGCAACAAAAAACTGGTGTGTATCCCTGTTATTCTACAATAAATGCACGTTAATTTTAGAAACGCCACTATTATGCCCATGACCCTTCCATTCCCGTGCCCCCATTTTCAGATCACACTTAAATTTTAAAAAGCCAATTATTGGCACCAATTAGCTCATTATTCAATTAAATTGTATGCACAATTTTTGGTGACTTTTATAGACCTAATATTCAGACATTCATCAAGTCTTTTATAAAATCATAGGGTTCTTTTAAATGCATGGACCTAAGCATTCATTTTCCTATCTAAACGTTGTATAGAAAATTATCCTCCATACCATTAAAGGCCTCATTTATTAAGACTTCCCCCCCCCCCCCCCCCCAATATTTTGTCTCTATGGGAAAGACCTTGATGAATTAGGTAGTATGGAAGATGGTTCAGAATCATTTACATTTGCCTCTCTCTCAACAGAGCACAGCCAATCAGAGAGCAGCTAACAGGACAAGTGTGTGTGTAAGAAACAAGTGTGGAAACGGTGCAGTCTAGCACAGTTCTACCTTGGGACCCGCTCATGGCCAATGCAGCAAAGTGCACTAGGCTTTGTGCACAAGTTAGCTTGGCTTTTCCAGAATGTGTACTTATACTTGTGCATATGTCCATGGAATTTTATTAGGGCTGCATTCTATTAAAATCTGTAATCACAATTAATTGCACAATTAAAGGACCAGTATCTTCCTCCCTCCCTTTGCCCTGTCACACGTTCCCCCCTTCCCGAGCCAACATCTCTCCCTCTCTCTCTATCACCTCCCCTCCCTTTGTCTAGCATCTTTCTCCTGCTCACCTCCACTCTGGGTCCAACATTGCTTCCTCTCTCTTCCCTCTCTCTCCCCAGGTCCAAACATATTTCCCTTTCTCTTCCCCCCATCCCTTCTATTGTCTAACATCTCTCCCCTCTACCTCTGGGTCCAATCTTGCTCTCCCTTCATCCTTTCCTCCTCTCATTATCCAGTATCCCCCCCCCCCCGTGAGCAATCCAGTATCTCTTCTTCCTTTCCCCTCCCCCACCTGCCCACCCACTGAAAACAACTATGACACCATGAGAGAAAGGCAGACCTCATTCTCCCAAGATGGTGCAGATAACTGAGGTGGCTGTGGTGACCCTTACCAGAGATTTTGCTCTGGAGATTTCCAAGATCGTATCGGCGACACTTGAGGAGAAATTACATAAATTACATACTGGCATCGAGGAGATCCGAGAGAGATTTGATTCACACACACACACCGCTTAGAGGAAGTGTAATCTAGGGTCTCTGTGCAAGAGGATCTGGCAACACGCTTAGAGGAGTGGGTCAGGCAACTGCAAATGGGGAATGCCCAATTACAAGATAGGTTAGAAGAGCAGGAGAATAGAAGCCAGCGCAATAATATTAGAATGAACAGCTTGCCGGAGGAAGGTTATCAGAATCGCTGGGCCCGAAAGGTCTGTAGGCCTCTCTCACATGTGAAAGGGAGCATAGGCTTGGGACTGTGAAGGTGATCTGTGAGACCCCTACCTGTTATTAAGTGGACATTAAATTGGGTGGAGAAGGAACAGCTTATGCGATCTTATAGATAACATGGCCCATTGGATTATCAAGGACATCAAATTATATTGGTTAATGTTTAATGGAGGCAGTAAGTACTCCTGTGTTAACCCCAGCAGGTAGGGTGCATGCTAATGGCTACATTAGCACACACCCTTCATACAAAATATTTTTTATAAAGGTTAAATTAGGCTGTATTGAATCTGGGCTTAGCGTGTGGGAAAATCCCATGTTAAAATGTACTAAGCTCAGATTTTCCAAGTATAGCAGGCAGTGGCATAGCCAAGGGTGGGCCCAGGCCTACCTAGTAGCAGCTCACCTATGATATAGCTGGCAGAGATCCCCCAAGCCCCACCAGCCGTAAACTCCCAACAACTGCCCCTCTTGCATATTAGCATTCCCTCTGATGTATTCTCGCCTATGTGGAAACAGGAAGTTGCATCAGAGGGAAGGCTGTGGGGCCAATATGAGGAGTGTGTATTAATTGCTGCTCGCTGCCAGTGAAAATCTGCTATTTAAAAGGTATGCGGAGGAGGGGGATGTTTGAGAAACCATATGGCATGCAGGTGAGAGAGGGAGAGACCAAATCACTTGTGGGACAGGGCGGAGTTCTTCTGCCCACCCATCTTGGGACCAGGCCCACCCCAAATTGGGTGTCTGGCTATGCCCCTGATAGCAGGCATAACAGCTGACCTCACCAGTGACTCATTTCACGCTAGGATGTCACCTAGTGATTCACTGTAATCGTCATCGGTCTTACCCAAACTTTTAATTATTGTGAACACTAGTTATTTTTAATCAACAAACATTTTAATTCATATAGTAAAAAAGCATTATTTAGCTTTCTCAAACAGTTCTATTGAATTATTACAGACCCACACTGACACGGTCCATGTTTCGAGACCTGCTTCAGGGTCTGGTCCAATGCTGCCTTAGCGTTTAATTCTAGTAACGTTTTTAATCCAAAAACCCCGCTATACTTGGAGATTATTGGTGCTGGGCTAAGAAGTGTTATTTGTGGAATATAGTGGCCCCACCTTGTACACATAGGCTCTATAATTTGATCTAAACTCAGATTCAAGCATATTTTAGTAAAAGAGCCCCTCTATGTTCACTGATGTTTCAATATTAATGCACCTGGCATGGCACCACGTTTCGCCTTCCAGCTGCTTCAGCGGTACAAACACTACAAGATGTGTGTGCTCTTAGACTTTTATCTAATCAAGTCAAATTCCTCACTCAACTCCTTCTTTAAAAGTAGGAGAGATATAGCAATTGTGCAATTTAACTGGCTCCATGTCGAGTGATTCTTGCTGTTTACTGTTAAAAACATCAAATTTGTTGACACAGCTTGCCGTTTTGTTTCCTCACCAGAGGCTTATACAGAGGCACACTTACTTTCTTTTAACTTGCTGGTCATGCAAAAAGAAAACAGGAACTACAAAGTAAAATAGTAAAGAAAGAACAATCATTCTAACATAGTCAAACTAACAAAAAGGCAGAGGGAAAGGGTAGAGAAGGAAGGAAACTGGAGAGAATTAAGGGTGTGGGGAAGAAGAGGAGGAGGGAGAAGGTGGGGAAGCAGGGGATTTTAGCGAAATAATGATGTTAGCAGCAAACAGCCCTATGGGAGATTGTATGCCTGGAGAAAAAAAATCAGGCCTTTAGAACTGGTTTGAAATTTTTTTTTTTAAGAATAATTCACAGATATCATAGGGAAGAGAATTCCAATGGAAGGGGACTGCAAGGTAGAAAGCACCCCCAGATCAAACACAGACCTTCACTCCATGTACAGTGCCACTCCCTTGGGTTTTTGCAGTCAGTACCCCTACCAAATTTCCCTGAAGTGACTCACACTCAGGACCTTTTCTGTAGTCTATCCTGTGCCATTCTTAGAGCAGTGCTTCTCAACCCAGTCCTCAGGGCACATCTGGCCAGTCAGGTTTTCAGGATGTCTACATTGGCATACCAAGGAGGCAGTGCATGCAAATCTCTCTCATGCATATCCTGAAAACCTGGGTGTGCCCCAAGGACTGAGTTGAGAACCAGACAGTTAGCTTAGCGGGGTTTAAAAATGGTCTGGATGGCTTCCTAAAGGAAAAGTCCATAGACCATTATTAAATTGACTTGGGGAAAATCCACTGCTTATTTCTGGGATAAGCAGCATAAAATGTATTGAACTTCTTCGGGATTTTGCCAGGTATATGTGACCTGGATTGGCCACTGTTGGAAACAGAATGCTGGGCTCACTCCTGCACCATGTCCTGAACATGCTGGGATCCCCCAAAGCTGCTGCACAATGCCTGGTACTGGCCCCTGTTCTGAGCTCTGGCATAACTCATAGTATTCAAAAGGATGACTTCTCTTAGGAGCTTCTACATAACACCACTGCACTATTTATTACTGAGACTCTTGGCAAAAGAAATGGAAATTGTTCTATCTATAACCATACATAAACACATACACCATTATTCATCATCTTTCCTCCTGTACAATAGTGCTTCCAGAGGGTTGTTAAATATCATAAAATGCAAAATACCGAACAGAATCTGCATGAAAATGGTTATATTTGAAATTAAAATAAGCAGAACTGCTAGCACCTATTTATTTGAGTTGCATGTAATTTTATTTAAATACACTCAAACCATCCATGTAATGACTGCAATAAGTCCTTCAACTTAAATGCTTCTCGTCAAATAGTTTTATTTCTTGATTGGGTCCCTTTTTCTAATCAAGATTCTGTAGTTTTATATTCATGCATGTAACCCTGTTTCTAGAAGCCTGGGTTGGAAGCCTAGAGATGATATAGAAATTCTACTTCAGTACTTCGATTTTCTTCCCACGACCCTCGCATGGGAAAACCAAATGTACTTACAGAATTAATAACAATATATGGCCAGGTTTCCAAAAGCATTATCTGTATAGCAGCAGCTGCTATAATTCACCTGTGAATTTTCAACAGTCCTATCTGGATAGTGATGATGAAAATTCTTACAGTCCACTGCATCACCATCTGGATAGTGCTGGGGCCAGATGATGAAGGAGCCTGGACGTTCCACCTATGTATATAGATAGTCTTCAATAATCAGCCACTATCCATAAAGCTATACACGGTGACCAGAAAAAAATGGGACCCCCAACATTTTTCCATATAACCCAAAATAGTGGCGTGGCGAGGGTGGCCGCCACCCGGGGCGGTTCACCGCTGCGCACCCCCCCTGGTGCAGCATGACACCCCCCTTGGCGCATCAACCCCCCCCTCGGCGCATCACCCAAGCCCTCCCCCCGAGTGTATTCTTGCCTGCTGTGTGCACGCCGCTGGGGGGGGGGGGTGTCGGTTCCGCTGGTTCCCTGCTCCTCTACCCCGGAACAGGACAGTAACCTGTTCCAGGGCAGAGGGGAGCAGGGAATCAGCGGAAGCCGACACCCCCCCCCAGCGACGTGCCTCCGGGGCGGACCGCCCCACCGCCCCGCCCCTGCTACGCCACTGGACGCAAAATGTCCTACTGCCCAGCAGAAAATTTGTTTGACAATTGAGACATTTCTGCGTACTTTACTTTTCAACAGAAAGGGCTCCAGTGCTTCGAGCTTGCAAAACAGTTGAGCTCTTAGGGCCCCTTTTTCTAAGTCCTGTAAGCACCTACATGCACCCAATGCATGCCAAATTGGAGTTACCACCCGGTTACCGTGTGGCCCTTGTGGTAATTTCAATTTTGTAGCGGACATGCACCAAGTTGCATCTGACGCGCACAGGTCATTACCACCCAGATTCTTTACCTCTAGGTCAGTGGCTGGAGGGTAAGGTCTCAGACCCAAAATGGATGCGCGGCATTTTTGATTTTGCCGCAAGTCCATTTTCGGCAAAAAAGGCATTTTTTGCAGGTGCACTGATAAAGTGGATCTGCATGCGCCCTAAACCTGCGCCTACACTACCACAAGCCATTTTCAGCGCACCTTTGTAAAAGGACCCCTTAATTAATAAAATCCCAGAATTAATTGAGCCAACAGCTCAGTAGCGTCAAAGACTTTGTAAATGTGTCAAGGCTGAAAGAGGACACTTTGAGCACAAACTGAATTAAATAAAAAAAAACTCATTATACTAATGTTTCCAAAGGTCATACTGAATGTTTAAACAATTGCAAAGTATTTTGAAGCTATGTAAGGGGTCCCTTTTCCCTGGACACTGTGTAGAATAATTTAGGGTGGCAAAAAGTCACAGCTATACAGATGGGGATAATCTATCCGCTATTCTGTAAGTACCACTTTATGATGTAGTGCACTGTGGAGCACATTTTCAAAGAAAAAAAAACATCTAAAAAGTGGTTTAAATTAGCATATGGATGTTTTTTTTTCCTCATAGAAACGTCCAATCAGTTTTTTCGAACCTATTTTTCAGATGTTTTTCTATGCTACTTCATCTGCAGTGTATCCAAATCTCAAGGGGTGGAGTTGGGGCATGTTAAGGGTAGGATTTGAGCGTTCCTAGACTTAGATGTGTTCAGCCATAATGAAGAAAACAAAACTAAAAGTAAGACATCTTGAGCTACACCTGTTTTTATAACGAATAAGGCACAAAAAGGTGCCCTAAAGACACTGGACAGAATCAGGGATGACCCCCCCCAATACCACCCCAGTGGTCACGACCCCCACCCACCCCCCCCCCCCCCAAAACAAAAATGTGACTAAAAATATGACTTTACAGCCTCAGATTTTATAGCCAGGTCTTACAGCAGAATGCAGGTCCTGGCGTAGTGTAGTCGGTCGGTACCGTGCACTACGGTAGTGGGGGGTCCAGGTCCCTATCTCCCTCTACCTGTCACATGTGGAGAAACTGTGAACCCTCCTAAAGTCACCAAACCTACTGTACCCACATATTAGGTGTTCCCTTCACCATAAGGGCTATTGTAGTACTGTACGTGGGGGGCAGTAGTTTTGTGGGTGGGTTTTCAGAGAGTCAGGGGACAGACAAGGAAGGGAGTAAAGGTGAGATGTGCTATCCTGGGAGCAAGTATTTATGAATTGCACAGATGTGCCCTCTAGGGTGCCCCATTGCTCTCCTGAGATTTCTGGGAAACAGTCTACTAAAAAATGCTGGCTCCCCTTTGAAAATGGACCAAAAACAAAATGGTCCATAGCACAAAACCTTGTTAGAAACAGTATTTAAAAAAAAAAAAACCAAAAACAAAAGATAGAGTTTTTCTTTTTTGAAAATTGACCTTCTTTCCTAGTCGGATTTTGGACATTTTTTTTTGCAAAATGTCCAAAGTCAGGCTTGGACCTCATATCGAAAATGTACCTCCATGTCCCTAACAGCAAGGTATAGAGAGAAATGCTAGGGTGGCCACTGCTACCCCCCAAAATACAAGGTATCCCCTGGAAGGAGTGGCCTAGTGGTTAGGGTGGTGGACTTTGGTCCTGAGAAACTGAGTTTGATTCCCGGCACAGGCAGCTCCTTGTGACTCTGGGCAAGTCACTTAAACCCTCCATTGCCCCATGTAAGCTGCATTGAGCCTGCCATGAGTGGGAAAGTGTGTGGTACAAATGTGACAAAAAAAAAAAAACAAAGCTGACAAGGAGGTAAGCTTAAAGCAATATCAGGAAATACTTTTCATAGAAAGGGTGGTGGTGCCTGAAATGCCCTCCCAGTGGGACAAGAACATTGACAAAATTTAAAAAGGTATGGAATAAATACAGAGAATCCATACTTGAAAAAAAAAAAATGGGATCAAAGGAAAACAAATGACATGGAGAGGTGGTACCTGCACGGATCAGAAGGTACAATCCTAATAAAGCCAAGAGGAGGTCACCTGCATGATTTGCTCAGAGTGACCACTTTGCTATCACCTGCTTATAGGACATCTAAATTAAGGTACTCAGCTATAGAATTGCTCCCTTAGCATGCATAATTTCCATGTTAGGAATGGGTGGGGAAAGGACGTGGAGTGTTCCTTGCAGGTAATGCACAGTAACTTACTGTTGTTAACTGTTACAGCACAATAGGTAACTGAGAACATTTAACTCCACCTGACTAGCAAAGTCAGAAAAGAAATCCAAGCTCGGACAAGCGTGGTCTGTTCAAACAAAAGTTGAATTAACTGGGGAATTCTTAAGAACGAGTAGAATCAATGTTAGGGAAAACAAATCAATCCAATTCTCCTGGGTACATTCAAACAGTAAATTAAGAATTTGTATGCAGTTTTTCATTGTTTTTAATTGATGGGGAGGGTAATTATGTAAACAATTTTTCATGCATAAAAGGCTGATTTACACAACTTAATGGCCTCTTCTAAAATACTAACTGACATAAGAGTACACACCATGGAGGGCTGGTCCAACCATTAGGCATGACTAGGTAGTCGCCTAGAGTCGCAGCTTCTTGGAGGGCAGCACAGAAACAGCTGCAGTCTAAGCAAAACAATAAGTCCTGATAGCCAGACAAACTCAAAGAGCCATCAGTTCATATTTTAACCTGCATTTCTTAGGGATTTTTGTTTGATGACCATGAGTGCTGAGTTGAATTATCTGATTCCATCAACAGTACAATCCCCAAACAAACCAGGGTAAGGCTAGAATTCTACTCTAACCATTCGTAAAATCAAGGATATGAATAGAGGGCTTAGAAAACCTGCCCTGATAACCAAAAGGACCAGAATCCTAACTGTTTATATGATTTTTAATACATTTTTGTGTAAAGAGGAGAAATTCTCAGAGGCTAAGCTCACCCAAGTGGACAGTCCACCTGGTGCAGGCTTGTCCTAAAGGGTGGATGGGTTTCTCTATCATAGAGTCTCTCCCCAAATTTTTTATATATATGCGCACCCATGAGTACCACAGAGCAAACCTATGCTCCGTTACACTTTTATAACCAATCACAATAACAACCACCAATTGGTAACAAAACAGGTATAGCTCTCAATTCATATCCTAAAAAGAATGCAATTTACACCTTACACATGATTCCTATTCGCGTACTCCACACACGCAATAAGAAAGCACATTATTCCCATGCCCTTCTGATCTCATAGTCTATTCACAGATGATACTGTTATTAATTGGGTTATGCATTCTATAAATAATTTTGTATGTAATGCGCTTATAGTATTCTATCCTTAAACTAGACTTTGATATATATTATGTCCCTTAAACTAGACTCTAATATATATTATGTCCATATCGAGAGAAAGCATGTAGTGGGTTCAAAATTAGGATACTAGGTCCCTTAGTCAATATTCTATTCCACATGACTTAATAATACTTTCTATAGGCAAAAAGCACACTTATCTCTGTGCCGTTGGGTGTGTGCACAGCACCCAACAGCTATTAGTAGGAATTAGCTTTGACAAGTTCTTTCTTCTTCGCCAGACGCTGTTACTTCAATCTCTTCTGATATTGGCAGGATACTGTCTGTATCCGACACTGCAGGATTTCGGGACAATCTGCGTCAGGGACCCAGTTTTTTTGACTGCCTCTTCCTAAAAATAAAAACATGCTACGCCAACTCTCTGAGGAATCTTACTAAACTCAAAGCGAGAGAGTTCCCGCTATAAAGCTCCCTTGGTCGGAAGAGGGCATACTCACGTAATAATTGTGAAACGTCATAATGACGCTACTTCTTGCATCTGGTAATATGCTTAACAATCTTGGAATTGGCAATAAGAGCCTACTACACAGGTACAGAGGATCTAATACATGAAAATCTTGTTATGAAAGGATCTTATTATGAAAGAAACTTGAAATGTCTATGATGAACAAAACCCACCCACCTACCCATACAACTGTACAGTTACAAACTAAGATTTGTCTCTACCCCCATCTCTAAATTGCTAAATAACAGTATTCATTCTACAAAGTCATTTAATCCTTTGGGAATCCAAGTATCTAATTCAAAAATCCAAAATTGTTCTTTTCTGCTTAGAACACTTTCCCTGTCGCCCCCGCCCTTTGAGTGGTCCCCACATGGTCACTAATCATCCACTGTAATTGAGAAAGTGATGATGTGATTCCAAACAATGGGCTACGCATAGGGGCCATGATGTTCTGGTTCTTCAATCTGCTCCTTGGTTCAGTAAGACGAATCTTGACCTTGCGGGTGGTGCGACCTACGTACCCACATTTTTGCAAGGACAGATGATAGCATAAATGTGCATAAGAAGTATCGCAAGTAGTTATGTGTCTCATGTAGTAAGTCTTCCCATTCTTCGACGGATGTTGTCAATGGTGATTATTGCTATTGGATGTCCTAAAATTTGGGCCCTCCCTAGTCCTGCCCTAAACATGCCCACAACATGCCCCATGCTATTTGGCTGAACTACAGTGTTAAAACATTTTGCCCTTTTGAAAATCGAAGTTTGGATGTTTTTGGCAGATGGGAATTTTTTGGGGCATTTTGAGTCGGCCATCTGCTTTGCAAATGAGTGCCGTGGCTGGGCATTTTCGAAAGGGACATCCAAGTTTTGATGAGGACGTCCTCACAAAACATCTCCATCCAGGGGCGGGGAAACCCGTATTTTGAAACAAGATGGACATCATCTTTAGTTTCAATAATTCGGTTCAGGGACACCCAAATCCTGAAATTTGGTCATCCTTAGAGATGGTCATCCCTAGACTTGGTTGTTTCTGATTTTTGGCGATAATCGAAACCAAAGACGTCCATCTCAGAAATGACTAAATGCAAGCCATTTGGTCGTGGGAGGAGCTAGTGTACTGGTCCCCCTGACATGCCAGGACACCAACCGGGCACCCTAGGGGGCACTGCAGTGGACTTCATAAATTGCTCCCAGGAACATAGCTCCCTTATCTTGTGTGCTGAGCCCCCCAAAACCCACTACCCACAACTGTACACCACTACCATAGCCCTTACAGGTGAAGGGGGTCACCTAGATGTGGGTACAGTGGGTTTCTGGTGGGTTTAGAAGGGCTCACTCTTTCCTCCACAAACTAACAGGTAGAGGGGGTATGGGCCTGGGTCTGCCTGCCTGAAGTGCACTGCACCCACTAAAACTGCTCCAGGGACCTGCGTACTGCTGTCATGGACCTGAGTATGACATCTGAGGCTGGCATAGAGGCTGGCAATCAATATTTTTAAAGATGTTTTTTGAGGGTGGGAGGGGGTTAGTGACCACTGGGGAAGTAAGGGGAGGTAATCCCCGATTCTCTCCGGTGGTCATCTGGTCATTTTGGGCACTTTTTTGTGCCTTGGTCGTAAGAAAAACACGACCAGGTAAAGTCGTCCAAGTGTTCGTCAGGGACATCCTTGTTTCTTTCGATTATGGGTAGAGGACATCCTAGTGTTAAGCACGCCCAAGTTCCACCTTCACTAGGCCTCCAATATGCCCCCTTGAACTTTGGCCGTCCCTGCAATGGAAAGCAGTTGGGGATGTCCAAAATCGGCTTTCGATTATACCGATTTGGAGGACCCTGTGAGAAGGATGCCCATCTTCCGATTTATGTTGAAAGATGGGCGTCCTTCTCTTTCGAAAATGAGCCCAATAGGCATCTATGTATTTTTAGAAAATATTAGCTTAAGCAGCATAAATCTCATCTACATTGCAGGTGTGGACATTGCACCTGCTGTCAGTGTCTGTAGGGCCTTAGACTATTTAAGAATATGCATAAATTAGCAGCAAAGTATCCTCCATCATGTCAGCGTACGTATTTTTACACTAGTTGGAATTTTACAGTAGGCTTTATTGCATGTATTTGGCCACATACACACAAAAAAAATGGCTTTATAAAATTATCAAAACAAGGAAAATCAAACACTCCCACAAAAACAGAACTTCCCATCCTTTCTGCATTCTAGCAGTTTCTTATCTTCCTACTGGGTGGCCTAAAAATCATACATAGAGATATTGATGTTTCTTATTTATCATTGTTTTTATGAGGACTTCTGATGAAGGCCCACTAGCCGAAACACAGACCCATGTTGGGTCCTTCTCCAAGCAAGTAGTTCTCTGTTATTGAGTTCATCTGAGTTTTATCTTCAAGCAATTGTTTTGTTACTGCTGTTATTATTGAGTCCACTCTCTCATTCCAGTTTTCCCTGAAACTATGTTCAATAAAAGAACTTGGTCATTTTCCCTGGCTCATCTGTTTTGGTCATTTCCATTGGCCTTTTTGCTTTTGATTCTTTAGTCAAGAGAGCAGGGGCAGAAAGAAAAAGCATCATAACAGTAAGAGATGCAATACAAAGTACTCCTAACAGTTTGAGCCACAAATAGAAATAGTTCCTTGTAGATTTATGCAAACACAGTGCATCTTATGGTGAGAACTATCTTGAGCATCCCTAACAGAGACAATGCCACCCGCAGAGAGTGTTCATGAGAATGACTGCACCAGAGAGCAAATCTAACAGTAAGAACTGCAAAGAGAAAACACCCCATCTGCAAGAGCCACATTGAGAATATGAGAGAAGCTCCTTGCCTCCAAGGTGTGAAGATGCCCTACAATAAGCTCTAAGAACTGTAACAGTTTGCTAATAAGAAAACATGTCTCTATCTTTGAAGATGCCAGACTGTATTTATCATTTGTTGGAGAAAGAACTCCCTGGCATTTGAGAGTGCACCTCAGTAGCCTCCTGAGACAGCAACAATTTGTTAGTCTGAGGGAAAAGAACTCTGACCCCAAAGTGTGTGTGGATATGACGCATTAGGCTTGTTAGCGGAGAGAAGGTGCTCTATGGTCCTAAGGTGTGCAGATACTGCATTAGCCTCTGATGAAAAGACACTGCAAGAGTTGCAAAAAGAACTTATATACAACTAAACTGTAAGCACAGGCTGTGATCTTGCTCAGAAACAGTGCCACCATTAGACAAAGTAAGCAGTCACCTAGAGCAGCATAATTTTGGGTGTACTAGGCTAAGGGTTGACTGTTGGCCAATGCATGAATCTCAGGCAGCAGAAAACAGCTGTTATGATTACTGCTTCAACACAGATGGTGAGCAGTTTTTTTAAATGCCCATTTCTACACTCTCACTCTGCACCTGCATGAGTGTGCTGCTCACCTTGTAACTTAGACCAGTTTCTCATATCTTGTATAGCTGCCACTAGAACTTGCCTTGAGTTTTGCCACCCGTCTATTTATCCCAATTGACTCTGTACTACTTAGCACGCATCGTCCTGGTGCCTAACTTTGAGCTATCTTTTGAGACTTATTTCAAAATGTGGCATTTTAGCATATAACTTTTTACGTATATGTTCCTTGCACTTGTACTGACTTGTGTGTGTAACTGTACTAAACCTAGCTATGAAAGTCAGCACTGCAAATATTCTAGAACACCAGAATACCTCCAACTGGAAAAAGAACATCCAAACACAGAATCTACATGTTAAAATAATCCTTCTCTGTGATTACAAAAGGAAAACATACACAGTCGCCTAGTAAAAAGAAGAGAACGAGAGACTACAGATTAGAAACAAATACCCAGACAAAAATGAAATTGAAAACCCAAGAAACTAGATTAGGAGCAGTGGAAAACTAAGAAAGAGAAACGGAAATGAATTTCCTTCTGTAAAAAATAAAGTAAAAGATATCCACACTTTCAAAGCTGACACTCATTGCTCTAAATAGTGAGAATCAATTTTTTTTCTACCTTTGTTGTCTGACCATTTATTTTCCACTTGAATTGGTCCTGGTCTGTTCTTACTACATCCCTCTGTCCATCTTCTTCTCTAATCTTATATCTACCTCTGACTCGGATCCTTCTGTTTCAATTTTTTCTTTTTCTCATCTGCTTTTTTTTTTTTTTCCTACAGGTAGCTAAATTCCCCCCCCCCCCCCCCCACCGTAAGTCTATCATTCCCCTATTTACCAGCTTTTTACTTCTTGCACTTACCTCCCTAATTCCCCCATTCCTACCTGTGTCTTATTCTTCCTTGTCTCCTATTTCCAGTATTTCACCCACTTTCAAGTTGCCCATTTCCACTTTCTGTATTAATTGCCTCCCCAGCTTATCTTCTCTACCTCTCACCACTTACCAACCTCTAGCTCCTTCCCTGCAAACTCATCCCTTCTCCAGCTTTAGTCCCTTTATGTCTTGTCCCCTTATTCAGGCTCCTATTACCCCTTTAACTTTATTTCCATCCCTTCTCACTTCCATCAAAGATCTGCTCCCCTTCCTTTATCCTTCACCCTCTTCACAACTCTTGCCCCTTTCCCTCTCATCATTTGCCCGTGTTTCTTCTCCATACTTCTTTCTCCATCCACCTACCTCCTCTACAATGTTTATTTACTCTATACTTCCTCCACTTTAACCCCATCCCTCTGCCCCTCCATCTTTTCCTTTTCCTGCATATATCCTTGCTTGTCCCCCCCACCCCTACACAGTATCTGCCCTTCCATCTTCCAGCCTCTGCATCAGCCCCCAACCCTCATCTGCCCCTTGTCAGGGCTCAGGCACGTTCTACCACCCCAACTCCAGTCCAATAGCTCTGATCTCCCTTCTCATATCCCCAGCTCTAGCATCAGTCCCTTCTTGCATCTGCCTTAGCATCAGATCTCTTCTGTCACTCCTTCTCCCCAGCCACCTTCTTCTAGCACCTAAATCAGAGCCATTGCCAAGCCTCTGCCCCCTCTTTTCAGCCCCCAGTTCCAGCCCCATTATCCCTCCTGCCCCTAGGTTCCAGCCCTAGCCCACTTCTCCCACCTGCCCCCTTTTCAGCCCCGAGTTCCAGCCCCATTATCCCACCAGCCCCCAGTTTCCGCTCCTAGTTTCAGCCCCAGCCCTTTTCTTCCCAACCCCCTTTCAGTCCCCAGTTTCAGCCCCCAGTTCCAGTCCTAGTCCCATTATCCCACCTACCCTCCTTTTCAGTCCCCAGTTCCAGTTCCTTCCCCCCTCGTCCACCTGCCCTGCATTACAGCTATATGGTATTTCGGCATAGTTTATAAACTCGGCTTTTCAGTAAATATTTTACTGGTTCTGTTTAATAGATGGATCTTTTTAAATAAGTGTGTAGTGGATTCTATAATGAGGCTATAACTTTCTGGTTTATAACTATATTTTGTTTTGATTATGTTCGTGATTTGTTCTGATTTTTTATTCTATAATACTGTATTTTGTATGAGTATGCTTGTAACCGACTCAGAACTGGCTGGTCGAACAAAATATAAATGTGTTAAATGAAATTAAATTAAAGCACTGGTGTAAAGCGCTCACACTTAAATTGGTGAAAAATGTGCTCATGCTCCATCCAGATTCTGGGTGTATCCGCTCACCTTCAAAGTATGCAGCATCGCAGTTAGGAACCTTTTTATAGACTAACCCATAGCAGGACTGTTGGCATTTACATGCATATTTGCATACCAGCATTTGTCATTTGCACATGTATGTGGTGCCGAAATGATGGCATCCACTTTATAGAGTTACTCCCATAGAGAGCGTGTTTGAATGTGCTTCCAAGATAGAACATTGAATGGTCAATATGTGCGAAATAAACTGGCTGTCCAAAATTTGTCCTCCCTCAATCCGCCTAAAAGCGCATGTGGGGTTCCGCAGGGGATGCACTTTTAGCCAGACTGGTGGGCAGAAACACGTTGGGTACATGTTTTGGGCAAGTGTGACTAAATAGCACTCATCATGGGCGGCGGTGGTGGTAAGCAGTTTTTAACCACTGCCGGTTTAATTCCCAGATATTCAATGATAGGCCAAGTCCAGGAACCTGCATTGAATATCCAGATTAATGCAGCCTGCTATCTCTTACGTGGTTGTGTGCGATATTCAGGACTTAATCTTCTAAGTGACACTGCATAAAGGTAGAACCGACTTTAATGCAGTCAGATTTAACCGCTAATCTTAGGTGGTTAAGTGCTGAATATTGAGGAGCATTTTTTGATATGATGTCTAAGTTTGACTTTGATCATTTTGCTGAAAACATTCAAAATCAAATAATGAAAATGACCATTTTCAAACCAGAAAAACGCCATTTTTTCTTTGAAAATGACCATTTCCTAAATGGTGTTGTGCTTAGCACATCTATCCTTTTGGACCATTGTCAAAAAAAAAAAAAAAAAATGTGAAAACCACACAAAATCAAGTCATTGGATCATAGTTGGAGCCAGCTTTCCTAGTAGACTGGCCACATAGGCATCCCAGCAGAGCAGTGGGGCACCCTAGGAGGCACTGCAGTGGACTTCACATAAAAAGTCCTAGGTACACATCTCACCATTACCCCCTTATATTATATGGTGATGAGTCCTTGAAAAACAATGAAAACCCTACTGTACACAACTGTACACCACTACAATAGCCCTTATGGCTGCAGGTGTCACCTATATGTGGATACAGTAGGCTTTGTTTTTTGGGGGTGAGGTGGGCTGACATTTTGCACCACAAGTGTAATAGTTAGAGTGAATTATAGGCCTGGGTCACTTTTCTACAGTGCACTACACCGACCATTAGACTATTCCAGGAACCTGCTTGCTGCTCTAATAGGAGTAGCTATAACATCTACAGCTGTCATAGAGGCTGGTATATACTGTTTCCTTAACATTTTTGCGGGCTGGGAGGGGGTCAGTGACCACTGAAAGGGTAAGTAGCCCTGGATGTTTTTGATTTGTTCCATTATGGCAGAAAAACGTCCAAGTGTTAGGAACGCCCAGATTCCACCCTTAACACAGCCCTGACACATCCTTGTGATTTGAACGCACTTCTGACGGACTTCATAGAAAAATATCTAAACATTGGTTTTGAAAATACCAATTTGGACGTGTTTGTGAGAAAAATGTGCAAATGCTGATTTATGCCACTTTTTGGATGTTTTTCTCTTTTGAAAATGAGCCCTATTGTCACTTAACTGCATAAGTCCTGACTCTGCCTCTGGACTGCCCACATAATAGAAGGCTTTGAGTTTAGTGGTCTGTGGTGATATTCAGTGCCACTAACTAGTTAATCATTGGTGCAGTCAGACAACCAATTTTGTATGGGCCTGAGCTCAAAATGGGTGGGGACCACATTTTCTCTGCTCCTGCCCTGCCACCGCTCTTCACCCCTCCCCCAGCACCTCATAACTCATAATATAAATGCTATAGCTAATGAGGATCTCCAAGATCTGAAAGCTGAAGACTTCTTCTGAAGGTGGCCAAAATGCCCTTTTACCAAGTTTGGCAGGCATCAGCAATTTTTCAGCATACTTTTGAACAGCTTCAGTTTGTGGTACTCGAGCAATGTTTCCAGTCACCTTTGGGGGGGGGGGGGGTGATCTGGATGCTTTATTAAAACTTAATAACACCGCTGGATTCATTTTTTGGACTCCATTGCTCCCTATGGTTTGAACCGAACTTCTGATGGTTGAATTCAAATAAAAATGTTTTATTATATTTTTTGGTGTATTTTTTAATTTTTTGTTTTGTTTTAGTTTACAGTGGTTATAAATTGGGTAGAGTAATGATTTTTTGAGTGTACCGCTTGGCTATTTTGCATAATGTCAAACATTGACACCATTATGTTAATGAATGGAATTTTTCCCCTTTTTAAAAGGTTATGGAGTGGTGGGGTCTTTTTTAGGGGCTCACTATGTTGTGCCTAGAGCATGAGCACTGAAAAACTCATTTTTGGTAAGTGTTGTCGTATTTATATAAAAGTTTTGCGAATATTGTTTGAGTTACAAGTGGCAGTTGAGTTTTACATATTCATTATGGTTTATTTCTTCTGCCAGTGGCCATTTTCTGACTCCCCTCCCCCCACCCCCCCACCCCCCCCCCGAATCAGGTTGGGATGACCGAAATGCCTTTATCTGCTGTGTGAGGCGTCGGGAGCGCTTTGAGATGGATCAGCGCTGTTACCGCGTTTTGTAGTGTTAAGTTAAGTAACAGCCAGTGGTCTACTATGTTTATTCATGTTTGCTGTTTTTAAAGCACAGAATATAGTTTGTTTTTTGATTTTTTGGCTCATTTTTTTTGTATATTTTAAATAAAATAAAAGTAATAAATACTGAAAATAGATGCTGGGTAACTTTGAGGCAAGTGATTGATGCATGAAAAGAGGAGCTAGGATCTGAAATAGCTGGGGCTATAAGAGATCCGATAGCCCATAATATACTCATCTGATGCCTCTTTGTTCTTTAGTATCTTTTTGTAAGAATATTTTATCGCATTCACGTTCATTGCCACTTGTACTTGTTTTTCCCTTCCCCTTCTTTCCGGTATTAATATAATACCGACAGACCCCTTACCAAATACAGAATAAGGGATCACAAAAATTGAACTGGGAACCCCAAGAAGTTAAACTTGGCATGTACTGCAACACTAGAGAAATAAAAACAGAAATGCATTCTCCTTTAAGCAGCTGCTGTCCATTTGTCTTTTTTCCTCTCTCTTGTCTTGTTCCGTTCCCTCACTACACCTATGTTTGACATATTGATCTTTCCTTTATAGCTCTTTCCTCTCTTTCTTTACTGCCTCTCTGTTCCTTCAAATTTCACCCTCTTTCTCATCCCTCTGCTTTTTACTTTTCAGGTACCTATCAAATTCCATCACCTTCTCTAACCCACTAGCTCTCCCATTACCCATCTCACTTCTTCCCTCAGCCTTCTATTCCCTTTAATCAACTCCTCATACCATATTTCTACCCCCTGTAATCCCTGTCCCTTCCACTCCTCCTCAACATCTTCCTGTCACTTCCCTCCTGCCTCCTCCCCCAAGAACCAGCATTTCTCCCTCTCTCTTCCTTCCCTCCAATTATCCAGGATCTTTCCCTCACTCCTTTCTGTCCCTGGATCCAACACCTTTCCCTCACTCCAACATCTTCCTCTTTCTCCCTTCCCCCTCCCGTGCATATCTCTCCCTTCCTCTCCTCCATTCCAATGTTCAACCTCTCTTTCCTTTCTCCCACTGTCCACATCTCTCTCTCTCTCTCTCTCTTTCCTTCTCTCTTTCTGTCATGACCCAGGTCCAACATCTCTTTCTTCCTCCCCCTCCCCTTGCAGCATCTCTCCCTCACTCCCTCCCTCAATCCCACCTCCATATCCAACACTTCTCCCTCTCTCTTCCTATGCATCTATCCCTTCCCTCCACCCCATCATCTTATGTCCAACATTTCTTCCTCTCTCCCTATCCCACCTCACCCCACCTCCAATAATCCTCCCTCCCCAAACTCATACAGCATCTCTCCCTCCCACCCCATCCCCAGAAATTCTCCCACTCTCTAACATGACACCCCATGCAGCATCTTTCCCTCCCTCCATATCCAATAATTAAGCCCTCCCCCATGCTCAGTCCTTCCCATCCCATCCCTCCCCTGCACCCCCATGCATTTCTCTGCAGCACCTCATCCCTTTCCTTTTCTCCTCTCCCCTCCGCCTCATGCATTTCTCTGCAGCACCTCATTCCTTTCCTTTCCTCCTCTCCCCTCCGCCTCATGAATTTTTCTGCAGCACCTCTTTCCTTCCCTTCCCTCCCTTCCACCCACTTGCATTTCTCTGCCAGGGAGAATTGCTCCCCTGCCCCCATCTATCTTCACAAAGATTTCTATCAAAGGGTTACCGCTGGCAGCAGCAGTGATTCTCACATACTGTCTACCTGTGGTAACCAGAAGCCTCCCCTCTCTGAACTGTTCCGCACAGGCAAAAAAAAAAAAAAAAAGAGGAAGTTGCATCAAGTGGGGGCAGCAATACGCAGCAGCAGAGGGGAGGCTTCCAGGTTAGCCGTTGGCAGTTGTGTCGGAATCACTGACGCTGCCAGCGGTAACCCTTTGATAGAAATATTTGTGAGTGAAGGAAGGAAGGGAGGGAGGGAGATGCAGGAGCCTCTGGAGCACAGCCTGCTGTCCCTATGCTGGCGCTTGCAAGAGTACAGAGCCACTAGGTGGGCCTGAGTCGAAATTGGGATGGCTTCACCCCTGCAGTTAAGTGCTGCTGAATATCAGCGGATAGCCCTGAACAAGCTGTTTAACCAGCCAGGAGCCATTTGAGGCCTGTTAAGTTGCTTTGAATATCAACCCCTGTAAGTTTACTTAAATAAAAAATTAAAAACAAAGTCTGCAGATACTTTATGTTCATGACAGTTTTGCTTTTCTCTGAAAGTTAGTGTAAAGAGCATAAGTAAAGAGACATTAACCCTGCAGCAAGGCAGACAGTTTGAAGAAACAACTGGATCACAACTCCCCCCCCCCCCCACCCCCATCCCTGGGTAACAAATTTGCCTCATGAAATGAACTGCAGGAAAATCTGGAGAGAACACTCAGAGCTAGGTATAGAGAAGTAAAACGAGATTGTCTAATGAAGGCAATAACAGGAGGAGGCCCTCTTCAGAGTCAGGGACAGCCAGTTTTACTTAGTGTATAAATCCTAAGTGATGTAGTAATCTTGAGGTGCTGAAAAGAAATTCAGTTGCCTTATAGGAAAGCATTTCCAATTTATCTAGTGATTCATTTCATGGGTATTGTGTGTGTGTGTGTACATATAGCAAAAATAAAAGGCTTCGCTCAACAGAAGCGGCTCATTTCAATTTCATTTCACCTTTCTGTCTGAAGCACTACAGTATTAATCTGTGACCTGTCACAGCCATTCCCACACCCCCATGCCTAGAATTTACCAACATTTCCTTTACATCTCACACTCCCTTTATTCAAAGTTAATTTAGCTGCTACTCTGATAGCAATGGAAACTCTAGCCCTTCATTTTTCAATGGCAGGGGTACCACAGAGGCAGGCCACGGTGCATGTGAGCTGTCTCCCACCTCTATGGAAATGCAGAGATGACATTATATACTGCATACAGAACAGATGGGGGGAGGGCTAGGGAGTAAGGTAGCAGCATGATCAGCTGTGTGGACTTTTTTTGAGGTGCATTTACAGTTTTTAAGGATCAGCTGTGTGGACTTTTTTTGAGGTGCATTTACATTTTTTAAGGAAGAAAATTACCTTTTACTTTTGAAATGTATCCATTTATTATTTAGCCATTTGTTTATGTTTAAATCATTTTTATTAGGAACAGGCAAACATAATATAAACTTCAAATATATATTCTCTATAACTCACCCACTGGTCACCTCCCCATCCTCCCCCCATCCAACCCCTTCCCCAAGATGTACAAACAAACAATGTGTCTGAGTGTAGAGATAACACAGCACATTACATTCAGCACAAGAACAAACCGGGGGATATTAAAAGTTCAACAACAGACTACCTGCTGTCGGTGAAAGGGTTAACCAAAATGGTTCCCAGGTTGTCTGAAAAATCTTGTACTTGTATGCGCTCCATTCGCATCTGCTCCAACATAAGTAGCCTGGCTGAAGCCAAAACATAATATCGATTTTATTCCAAAAAGAATCACATGATGAAGAAACTTCTCAAAGCCCCTCGGGACCAGATCATTAAGTGTGTATCGTCCAAAAAGAAGTTGAGGCTCCAGCTTGACCTCATAAGACCACCAAGAGGCCAGAGTAGTGAGCAGATTGTCCCAAAGCCTCACCACCGAGGACAATGCCAAAACATGTGGCCCAGTGTTGCTTGCCCAGATCCACACTTCTAACAATTACCCTCAAGCAGGAGCCTGGCACTAGTGCATCACATTCTCAATAGTCTGGTTGAAGATGAGCAATATATTGTTGTAGCAAAGAGGATGAGATCTTGCAAGAAAGATCCCGAGACCATACTGAGGATAGGTGCCCAAAATCCAGATCAGGAGTTGTGTCTTTGAAGCACTGATGATGAAATGTGAGTGGCACCTGCTGTTGTGATCCTAAAGAAAATGTGTTTGTGATTGTCTCCTGAATGTCCTCTCTCAAATCAGTGCACAACAGAGTAGAGACATAATGGTGCATTTGCATACAAGCAAAAACATGTAAGGGTGCCAGCGAAAAGTCTTGCCGCAATTCCTAATTTTACCTTCCTCTGTAATCACATACAACAAATATTTAAGTCTCTTTGTTGCCCAGCTAGTAAATACACTACATCCTCGATCCAGCAGAAAAGCTGGGTTGTCACAAATGGAGAGGAAAGGGGACACCCCTGCCGTGAAGCCATGATGGCAGCAGAGCCAATGCCAGACCCTCCAGCCAGTATGCAAAATGGGGTACATTTTGAAAACGACTGATGGCAAAGGACAAGTGGCATGCAGAATGAGACTGAAATGAACAGTAGGAACTAATTTAGTTTCCAAATCTGTGACTGAGAAGCGGCTCATTCATGATACCAATTGTTTATATGCCACATTCCACATGCCACCGTCAAATACCATATATTCAATAATCCCATACCCCCTTGGCTTCTGCAAGACTTCCACTGATAATCGAGGACACTTCCTGCTCCAGAGCTAGCACTGTAAAAACCAGTGGAGGAATCTCTCATCAGAATGCTGTAGAAAAAGTGGCAACTGTTGAAAGACATAGAACCACTTGGGCGCAAACATCATGTTAAAAAGGGAAATACGACCCCACAAAGAGAGAAGATAAGCAGCACACATCTGCAGCTTATGAGTGGAATCCTCTAAAAGATGCTGTACATTTTGGTTATACAAGGCAGAGAGGTCAAATGGTACAATCACCCCCAGTTATTTCAAAGCCTTGGACTCCCAAGTTAAGAGAAAAGACCCCACCCAAGAGGTCCACACTTCTGAAATCAAGGGAAGGGCCACCGACTTTGCATAGTTAAGAGTAAAACTGGGGAGAAGTTAACAGCACAAACAAGTCATCAGCAAAAGCCAACACTTTGACTTCCACTGAGGAAACCACAATGCCAGGGATCAAAGGATTTCTATTAATCCGCTGAAGCAAAGGCTCTATGCACAGAACAAACAAGAGCAGCGATAAGGGACCCCCCTGTCGTGTGCCCATTGGATTGGAAAAACTGATGTCTGGATTCCATTGATCAGAATTTGGGCCTGAGGATTATGATAAAGTACCCGGACTGGTGAGAGGAACCACCCCTCAATACCCGCCCAGGACATTACTACGTACATGTTGTCCCAGTGCACCTTATCGAAGGCCTTCTCAGCATCTAAACTAACCACCAAGGATGGGATCTACTACTACTACTATTATTTAGCAATTTCTATAGCGCTACAAAGCATACAAAGATCTTACAAAGCATACAAAGATCTTACTATGGGACATAGCTATGATGATTTTCCAAACAGTTAGTACCGATTTCCGTGCCTGCACAAACCCTGTCTGTGATTCACTCACTAACATAGGCAAATAAGCCCCGAGCCTAACTGCTAAAATTTTAGCCAAAGGTTTTACATCAACATTAAGTAATGCTATTGGTTGGTAAGAGTCTGTGGCATCCGGTGGCTTGCCCAGTTTGAGAATAAGGGAAATAAGGGCCACATTATCGTATAGAAGGAAAGTTCCCGTGGTCACCACAGCCTGATAATATTCTAAAAGGAGGCCCAGACTCTGCACTTAAAGTGTTTTATAAAAGGCACCTGAGAAACCATCAGCTCCAAGGGATGTCCACGTTTTCAATGATTTAATAGATGTTTGAAGCTCCTTCACTTGGAGTGGCATATTAAGCGCTTTCACCGCCTCCTCAGGCAGATGAGGTAATCCAGCTTGTTTTAGAAAGGCTTGGGATGCTCTTCCCGGAGGTTGCCCCATGTCTGCTTAAAGGGATTGAAAATGCACTCTGAAAACATCTGCTATCTTATGACTGCATATAACTAGATTGCTTGATGTATCATGCAGCACAAACATCACTCGAGATCTGCCCCAACGCTCAACTACCCGTGCCAAATGCTTTTCTGTTTGATTCCTGTACTTATAAAACTTATATTTCTGGTAGATCATACTCTGGGAAGTATTTTCCTGGAGGAGTGTATTTAATGCTGCTTGGTTAGAATCTAGAGTATTTTTAGCTGCCTGGGATTTCATTCGTATATAAGACCATTTCGCTAACTGTAACTGATGCTCTGCCAGCATCCAATTTCTTTCTGCTGTACACTAGTATAGGAAATGATATTCCCCTTCAGTGCCTTCACAGTACCACAAAACAACTAGGGATGGTCTAAATGTTGCGAGTTCAAGGCCAAATAGCTATCCACTCATCCAGGAGAAACTGCAAAAATTCCATATTCTGAGCTAAGTACGCCAGGAAGCGCCACCCCTGGGTTGCCCAGTAATAACTAGGGGCCTCCAAATTGACCCATACAACTGAGTGATCAGAAACGATTTTAGGGTCAACTGTGGCTGCCCAAATCCAGGAAACTAAGTCTTGCTTCACAAAAATTATAATCAAGCCGGGATAGTATGCTATGTGCTCGAGAACAGTGGGAATATAGTAACATACATAGTAGATGACGGCAGAAAAAGACCTGCACGGTCCATCTAGTCAGCCCAACAAGATAAACTCATATGTGCTACTTCTTGTGTATACCTTACCTTGATTTGTATCTGCCATTTTCAGGACTCAGACCATAGAAGTCTTGCCCAGAACTAGCCCCATTTTCAGGACACAGACCGTAGAAGTCTTGCCCAGAACTAGCCCCACCATCCCGCTTCCCAGGATGTAATAAGCACCATACACCCACCATCTCTAGTGCTATGCTAAAGTTGGAAAGAACACCTGTGCCCGGCGGTTCCTGACCTTGCAAGCCCACCTGGGGCGTACTATCCTCACTGTGATGCATAACAAGATTCATGTCCCCAACCAACATGAGTGCAGCGTCATTAAAAGGAAGTAAACGTTTGAGCAACTGAAGGTAGAATAATTTCTCAAAACGTATGGGGCCACAGACCACCAAGATATAGACCTCTCTCCCTGCATCCACAACTTCAATAGAAAATACCGCCTCCGAGCATCCCTAAATACTACTTGAGCAGAATAGGACAAGGTCTTTCTGATCAAAATGGCCATGCCCCCACCTCTGCCTCTCCCCTGAAGAGGCATAAAACACATCCCCCACCCAGAGACACTGAAGATTCTGATGTTCAGCATCCCTGAGCCTGGTCTCCTGGAGACAAGCTACATCGACACCTCCTTGATTAAAGACTGTCAAACCTTTGGTGAGTTTGACAGGCGAGTCAGATCCCCCACATTCCAGGTCACAAGGCAAAAGACAGCAGCTGTCAGTTAAAGTGCCCCATATTAAAAAAAAATGAGGTGTAATGGACTCGGGGTGCCCAGCCTCCACCCTGAGACACAAAGACAGTGTATGTCTCCCTTCCAGTGAAAAAAATAAATACAATAACACAAATCGTGCTGCAAAAAACACATCCCAGTTCTCAGACACAGACTTTCATACATTCTCATCTCTGCTACCTAGTCCCTTCTCCCCCCCCCCTACCACCCAACTACCTCCCACCCAGCCCTCCCCTCTCCCGATCCCACCCCATCTCCCCACAACCTCTTCCATTGCATAAATATGCAGCAGAAAGCAGAAACCACTGTAGATGTCAGGGGTCTCTCGATCCCTCTAATAGCATCTATGAGCATTGAAATCAGTAACTTAGGGGTCCTTTTACTAAGCTGCGGTAAGAAGTGGCTTGCGATAATGTAGGTGCGGTTTTTGGGCGCACGCAGAAATATTTTTCAGTGCTCGTACCAAAAATGTCTTTTTCCCTCAAAAAATGGACGTGTGGCAAAATCAAAATGGCTGCACATCCATTTTGGGTGTCTGACCTTACCGCCAGTCATAGACCTAGCGGTAAGGAATCTGCGCGGTATGAACCTGCATGCGTCAGGTGCCACTTGGTGCGCAACCAAAAATAAAAAAATATTTTCCAGACGTATGCCAAAAATGAAATTACCGCAAGAGGCACACGGTAGTTGAGCGATAAGTTCATTTTGGCGCACGTTGGGCACACATACAGCCTAATGCAGCTTAGTAAAAGGGGCCCATAGAGAATATAATCTAATGATTTAAAGTCCCATATGAAGAATAATAATGCCTCCACAGCCTAAACAGACAGCTGCACTACTATTTGTCAAGTCCCAGCCACAAAGAATGTTCTTAAAGTCACATACAGTACATGCAAAGTGGAACAGAGTGCTATAAAGTGTCAGTGCTACTCCTGTAGATTGACTGAGTAATCTTGAAAAATTTTGATAGTTTCACCATCATATTGTAATGTATTCATTTCTGACGATAGCCACGTAAGGTTTCCAATTTATGTAGGTAATTATGGATTTTGATAATAATAGCATGTGGCCGTTTCCATCCTTCTTCTGGCTGGCCAATACAATGGGCGTGCTCGGGGTCACGTGATGGCAGCGACCTGAGCGGACGCCTGTTGGCTGCTCTCCCCATCCCTGTTGTAAAATTGGCTCCAATATCTGCGTCCCCCCCCCCCCCCATGACGGACCCAAGAGTTGGCGATTCGAGGTGCCAACACAGGGCACAAAGTGGTGGAGTTGGGGCATTCCGGACGGTCTGTGCTCCAGGTATGTCTGCGAAGACCCTGTGGCCTGCTAGGGAGCGCAGAGGCATCCACGCGGCCAAGATGGCATCGGAGCAAGAAGGGTCAGGAGACGCCATTTCTCCGCCGGTGTTTACGCTGCAGGAGGCAGCAATCAAAGAAATCACGCGGAATATGACTGACATATTAGATGATAAGCTGTCCAAATTACACGCTACTATGGACGAGCTTAGGGAGAGCGTGGCCCTGCAGAATACACGCATGCAGCGGGCGGAGGACAGGATCTCGCAGCAGGAGGACCACGTGGTCGCTATGGCCTCCCAGGTAGCAGGGCTGGAGAAACGGTGCAAAATATTAGAGGAGAGAGTGGAGGACCAGGAGGACAGACGCCGCCGTAACAATGTCCGGCTGTTAGGGCTGCCAGAGTCTGTGAAGGATAAGGAGCTTTGGGATCTGGTGGAGTCCTGGCTGCCCAGGGAGCTGGGCCTGGATGTGGAGGGGCAGAAATTGCGGGAAGAGCGAGTGCACCGCAGAGTGCTTCAAGATCAAAATGCCAGGCCACTCCCGGTAATCGCCAGGATACTCAACTATGCTGAAAAATCTCTGCTTATGTCTCAATGGCGACAATGGAAAGAGGTGTCTTATCAAGGACATAAAGTGCTGTTGTTCCAAGATTTTTCACCACATGTCTCAGATCTCCGCCGGCACTTATCGCTATATTGCTCACAACTATTTAATAAAGTAGTCAAATTTTCTCTGCAATACCCTGTGAGAGTGCGGGTGGTGCATGATAGTGCCACATTATTTATGAAAACACCAGAGGAGCTCAAAGCCTTTCTGGGATGATTACTGTAGAGGATATGATGGAGGGGTTGCAACTTTCTCTGACTCAGGGACTTTGTGCTGCTGTTTCGGCGGAGTTGGCTCCTGCACCTGAGAAGCGGTATTTCCCGCAAGCGTTGAGGAGGGAATGCTAAAGATGGTTGTGCTAAAGAGGGCTGAGGGCGGCCATGCGCCTCTGGCTGACAATCTGAACTGAAAGGCTGCAACATAGTATGTGCTTAAGATGTTTTTATTGACTGTTTTGAGAAACTGGACTGCACAGAAGTGCTGCCTGTCGGGTCAGGCGATGACAAGCGGTTAACATTGCAGTTTTGTTTGCTGGGTTCGGGGGGAGGGGAAGGGTCAGGAGGGGGGAGGGGGCTTTCCATATGGGGAAGTTGTAACATTGGGTGTTCACAGGAGGGGATTAGTGGGTAGGGGGCAGAGGGGGTTGGGGGGTACGTGTGTGACGGAGATGGGATGAATGATGGAGAAGGTGAGTGTGGCACTTGTGTGGATTGGTCTTTTTGTGTGGGTGTGTGGTCTGGGGGGGAGGGGGAAGTAGGGGGGATAGATGGAGGGGTGGGATGGGATTTCTGGATATCTGGGAGCCAATGGGAGGTGTCTTCTCCTCTTGTTTCTTTGCCATGATAGGGATTCACACACACTGTAGGAGAAGGGAGCAAGGAGAGGTGCAGCTGGGATGCCGCCTCCCCAACCGATCTGATCCTAATATGGGGCTATGCATTTGCAGCAACTGTCTTTCTGACCTATGAGTAATTTGAGGATTGGCACCTTGAATGTAGATGGTATCCATTCTCCTGTAAAGCGCACAAAAATTCTTTCATACTGTGCTAAGATGATGGTGGATGTTATGTTGTTGCAGGAGACCCATCTCTCGCAGATACAGCATCTCAAACTGAGGCGTAGCTGGGTGGGGGAGTTAGAATTCTCTTCTTTCAATAGTAGACAAAGGAGGGTAGCTATTCTTTTCCATAAAAAAACACCAGATAATTCAGCACAAATTAATCCAGGACCCGGAGGGTTGGTTTGTTGTATGGGTGGGGGAGGTTGCTGGAAGGAGGGTTGCTTTATGTTTTGTGTACTCTCACTCTTTCTTCTCCCAGCTGCTAGTGCATCTTGTGTCCTTGACTGGGTACCAATTATTTGGGGGGGGGGGGAACTTTAATATCACTGCAGATCCCCTGATAGATTGCTCCCCTGCTAAGCCCAGAGCGCATACCTGGCGGGATAGAGGGGTAAATTTCCTCATGCACGAGCTGGGTCTCTTGGATATTTGGCGGGAGCTTCACCCTGACAACCACGACTATACCTTCTTCTCTCAGGTGCATTTGGATATAGGATTGTAGCTAATGCTGTATACTTTCCACTCCTTGTAGTGGATTTCTTTAACCCCTCCAGATCTGGAACAATCAAAATACTCTGAATTTATCAGCCAACTTGACATTGATGATTGACATGTGTATAGGCATGTCCATGGGGGCCATGGTCCCACCAATTTCCCTTCAGAATCCCACAGCTCTAGAGGAATAAGACAGCTTGCAGGTGGTGTAAGTTGGATTACTTTCTACAGAGGCATGGGAAAAGCTAGAACCAAGTGTGCCTAGCAATGAAGGCCTGGGGCAGACTCTGCATAACTCTTTCATGGAGGAGTAGAAGCGGTATATATGAAGTTTATTAAACTATTAATGGTTGGTGCAGTAGCCTGACAATCAGGGGAGCTGGGGTTGATTCCCCACTGCACCTCCTTGTGACCCTAAGCAAATCACTTAACCCTTCATTGCCCCAGGTACCAAGAAAAAAATAAACAAAAACATCTTAGCTTGTGAGCCCATTAGGGACAGAAAAGTTACCTTTATATATGTAAACTAGTTTGATTGTACCACTGAAAGGTAATATCAAATCCCTTCCTTTTCCCTTTTCCATTATGCTCCAGATTCTATATATGGTGCCCAAATTTGGGCACACTGTTGCAGGGGCGTAGCCAGACAACAAATTTTGGGTGGGCCTAGGCAAGAATTGGGTGGGCACCAAGTGTTCTCCCCCCCAAAAAAAATAAAATCTCAGCTGGTGGGAAACCGCTTCTTTCCATCTTGACCTCAGGAATGCACTGAAAACTGAGCATGCGCAGGTGCCGATGTTGTGGAGAGTAACGTTTTTGTTACCATCAGGGGGAAATCTTCAGCTGGCGGAGCTTGGGATTCCCACCAGTTACCACTAAACATGTGCTACTGTTGGGTGGGCCTGAGCCATAAATGGGTGGGCCCTGGCCCACCCAAGCCCACCTGTGGTTACGCCACTGCACTGTTGAGATATGCATGCAAATTAATTGGTTAATGAGCTCTTAACCATCAATAATTGGGTGCCAACAACCAATTAGCCTAGTGGTTAGGGTGGTTAGGGTGGTGGACTTTGGTCCTGGGGAACTGAGGAACTGAGTTTGATTCCCACTTCAGGCACAGGCAGCTCCTTGTGACTCTGGGCAAGTCACTTAACCCTCCATTGCCCCATGTAAGCCGCATTGAGCCTGCCATGAGTGGGAAAGCGCGGGGTACAAATGTAACAAAAAAAAATTACTGATGTTATTTGGCACTCATTAAAATTTGTGGACACATCTGGCTGTGCGCTATTTCCCTAAGAAGACCAGATCTATTTGAAATGATTATCACTTGATCCAATCCCACTTAGAGGTGGGATTGGATCATGAGCAAAACTTTGCTTCCCTTCTGAAGTGAACTAACAGGGAACGGCCTATACAAATTTCATATAAAAACTGGATAAAACATGACTGTAAAATCATACATTAAACAGAGTGCATGGAGAAAACTGTATGTGCAAAGGAGAAACATAATCCAGAAGACCAGAGAACATACATCAAACAGGATAAAACCAAGACTAGATCAGCTTCTGTGGAATAAATGGAGCCAGATGGTTATCTCATGTTATTCAATGGTAGATGTGATGTTAACTAAAAATTCCTTCTGAACAGAATTTGTAAAAAAAAATCCAGTCTGCTACGGATTCCCTTCCCCCACCCTCAAGTACTTGTATATTTATGTCTGATTCATTTGCAGCCTAATAAGGGAATCCGCCTATGCAACTCTTATTTCACTGTCCATCACACACTAAAGACTTGAAAACCAAGCGTACTAAATGCCTTCTTCCTGTTTTCTGTCTGATTCAAAGAGAAAAATGAACTCTCCAAATTGACTGCAAATGAATACAGAATCACCAGCTTTTTGAACACAGTTGATAGATAAATATAGCAGTGATACTGGTGTATTCCCCTCCCCCTGTGCCCCCAACACATACAGCAGAGCCTGTACTGGTTTCACTGGTTTCAGCCTGGAAAAGTTATAATCCTTGAAGGAAAACTATACCTACACTTCTTTACAGCTACTAGCTGACTATTAAGCAAAGACTTCCCTGTAGTTATTTTCCTTTTGCATTGTCATCCTGAAGAGATTAACTGGGAAATGTATTCACTGGTTTGATAAAAAGTTAAGTTACCATAGTGCTGATCTGATAACATAAATGCTATGGTGACTGGACAGTAAATACCTGGTTTACTCTGGAAAATAAAGCATAGTAAATCATTTGCTAGTTCATGTTAAGGAACAGATGAGAAGACCTTTTATCACATCCCTGTTACTGACTAGAGGAGGTCCAGAGAAATGCAACTAAAATGTGAGGTCTGCCCCACAACCCATTTGACAGGAGGAATAAGTAGATACGCTCAAAAGAGGATGAGAGTCAGAGGGATTTTTAAATTCCTGAAACGTGTTAACATGCGCAAAGGAACTCTTTTCCAGCAGGAAAGAAAAAAATGGAGAACTAGGGGTCATGATATGAAGCTCCAAATGGGTTGACTCAGTAGTATTGAGAAATATTATATAATAGAAGGGTGGTGGATGCCTGGAATGGAATAGAATTTGGCAGCCTGACCATATAACGGTAGTGCACAAGACTTCCACTAGGGAGCTAAGGCAGCCATTTTGACGCTGGAAGCTGCTGAGCCAGGGCATCTGGGTACTGCTCCTACCCCTTCCCCCCACCACTCATCAGGAAAACCCACAGTAGGTGCCAGGTAGGTGCAGTGGCTGGGGGCTTACTTTTTAAAGAGGATAAGGAAATAGGGAGTTTTTCAGATGGTGATTGGAGAGGGGGAGGGGGAACTTTTTTTTTTTTTACAGCAACACCCTCTTTAATTTGCTCCCCAAGAGCATTAGGCCACTCATTAGTGGCCTGATGTTTCTGGGGAGGAATATTAATACACCTCTTGAGGCAATTATACCTTTCCATGAATAATGCAGCTTCTGAGATTACACACAAGCTGCATTATTCATTTTGCATAATAATGAGTGGCTCTGCATGCATATGCATGCTTTCCATCTCATTATTAATTAACATGTTTTGCAGTAAATAATTGTATGTTATAGAGTAACGCACTTTCTCCTCAAATAATGCATACTATTTGACAAAAGTGCCTTATGCTCTTACTATAGCTTAGCAAATTTCCCTCATAATGAGGCATTGAGGCCCAACCTGGTTGGAGTCACAGAATACATTTGCAGCTTCAGATCACAACAGACCAGTATAGAAAAGGCAATTAACTGAACTGTGCATGTTTTGGCTACAATGTCAGTATGAACTCAGGGCAAGCAGCCATAAGCTTGTGTCTGTACTCCACTCTCTACACTACTTCATTTGCATATACTCTGAAATATTCATTGGCCCAGACTCCAGAGGAATCAGTGGGAAGAACTTCAGCATTCAGGAACTCACATAAACACGCACACAAATACCTGTTTATTACAGTCAAATAACAACCCATCAAAGGCCTTGGCAAGCTTCTTTGTATGAGAAATTGCTAGCATGCAAGGCAAGCAGCTACACAAAAGTAACTGTTTCTAAATACGTATTCTTCATGCCTCATCCTTCACTCAGAGCTGTCCTGTCTATGAAGCAGGGGTTCTGAACTCAGTCCTCAGGACACAACTAGCCAGTTAGGCTTTTAGGATATCTATAATGAATATGCAGGTTATTTTCACAAAAGATCATTACTCATTATTTACATCTAATAAAATATACACTTTACTTCGTTTAAAAATATAAAACTTGCTAGGAACAGGCTGAATAAACTATCAGCAGACAATCTGTGTCAACTGATCCCACTAACATATACATATTTGCCAAATTGACTAAACAAATACAATGCAATCCGCTTAAGTGCAAGGGTCTGAGACCAAAGAAATACATGCAATTAACCGGAGCATGCACTTAACCATTGTGACCCAAAGAAGCTTTACATCTGATAAACGTATGTACAGTACTGTTTATTATATGTACAGTATACAATCTCCGTTAACTGATGTTATACAGTCTCCGTTAACTGACGTTAGGCTTACTTGAAGTAATCAGTTATAGTCCTCTGTACACTATTGTGTCTGTGAGTTCCATAGACTATGTCTGCCAGACGGTAAAAATTGTCATAGCACTGACATCCAGTGGCCTCCAAATAGGCCCGCAAAGTGTTGAGACTCTCCAGTGCTCCTGCAAAAGTGACAGGAGGTTGTTGAATTTCGTCAGCATGTGCCTCGCTGCTCATTTCATCATCTGTTTCATCATCAGCCGTTGCCTGCGTGTAGGTGCATAACTGGACATCAGTGCTGTCGTCAGCTGTTTGTAGATCGTAATCAACAGCTACGTAGTGATGAAAATCCTCTTCAATAATACCGTTCAATAGCCTGTTCATCTGACGCGTTTGCAACAGCTGCATCTGTTTCGGCCCTCTCCACATCCTTAACAAAGCTTGCCCACTTGTAGAAGTTCACAATGGTTGCCTGTGTAACATGATTCCAGGCTTCTTTCTGCAAATGTAGGGAATCCAACAGTGATAGATTACGAGCCAGTTCAACAGCACATTTATCCTTACCAGTCTGGTCATCCATAACGCTCATCAGACGACGTCGCACAAGAGCCCAATTATGTTTTTTGAAATTGGCTATTATGCCCTGATCCATAGGTTGGATCAGAGAGGTAGTGTTTGGTGGCAGGAAGACCACCTTGACATTAGACAGCTTGACATCATCACTGTGTGCAGCACAATTATCACAAAGCAACAAAATCTGACGCTTTAGTACCCGCATTCTAGTGTCTAACTTCTTTAGCCACTGCTTCCAAATTTCCCTAGTCATCCATGAATTTGCGTTAATCTCGTATGACTTAACGTTCTTGAAGCAACGGGGCTGTTTGCTCTTTCCAATGATGAGTGGTTCCAACTTCTCACTCCCATCCATATTGCAGCAAAGGAGGATCGTCAGTCAGTCCTTCGACGTTTTACTTCCTGTAGTTTCAGCTTGTTTGGAGTGGTGGAGTGGAGGAGTAGCCTAGTGGTTAGGGTGGTGGACTTTGGTCCTGGGGAACTGAGGAACTGAGCTCAATTCCCACTTCAGGCACAGGCAGCTCCTTGTGACTCTGGGCAAGTCACTTAACCCTCCATTGCCCCATTGAGCCTGCCATGAGTGGGAAAGCATGGGGTACAAATGTAAAAAAAAAAAAAAACAAGTGTTCCATCAGGAATCACTCACCAGTAGAGACTGTTTTTGTCAGCATTGAAAATGTCACGAGGTGCAAACTCATTCAAGATGGTAGGAAGAACTGAAACAACCCAATTTTCAGCACCAAAGTCATCAGCGTCTTATTTTTCACCATGCTGTTTCTTGAATTTTATGTTGTTCCTCTCCTTCCATCTTTCCAACCATCCAACAGTGGTTTTGAATTCAGTTAGTCCAAGACTTCAGCTAGCTGATTAGTTTTCTCCATAAGCAGTGGACCACTGACAGGAAACTGCTCCTGACTGGAGAAAACCACCGAAGAAGAGCATCCTCTACATCCTCAGCTTTTCCCGCCCGTTTACGTTTCCTGTGTGGATTTGTATTGTTTTGCCAGTCTTCTAGAAGCTGATCTTTCTACTTCAAGATACGTGAAATTTAACTGGGATTGACACCATATTCTTTAGCAATAGATGCTTGACTTTGTTTTCTAATTTTTTAAGAACTTCTATTCGTTCAGCCAGTGTTAAAGTCTTACAGTTGCACGATGATGACGATGACTCCAGTGTACACTCTAACAACTTTCTTTCGCTTATTCTGCCTGTGGCAGTTAACCAATGAGATTTCAAATTTATCGCCCCTTTGTCATGTGCCAATCGGCTTCCATATTCCGTGCGTGTGCTTATGCAGAGTCTTTCCTGCAGAGGAGTGGTCTTAAACCATGCATATAAGCGAATCTTGCACTTATCAGTGGTGCGCTAAACCAAAGTTTGTCCCCATAGAAATTGATGGCGCCAAAAACGGGACCGAAGTACGGCATGCAGTTAAACAGAGCATGTGCTTATCCGACATGCACTTAAATGGAGTGCACTGTAGTTCTAAGAATTTAAATAAGCGAGTAGCCGTGAAGGGGCATTTTTGATATGATGTCTAAGTCCGATTTTGGACGTTTTGCACAAAACATCTAAAATCTAAATAGAAAAGAAGGTTATTTTAGAAAAAAAAAAGTCTATCTTCTTTTTTTTCCCGAAAATACTCTTTTGAACGAAGTTTTGTGATTTGGAAGTTTTGTTTTTTGGTCCATTAAAAAAAAAAAAATGAATAGGTGCAAAGTGTAGAGATTCATGCCATTGGGATGTAGAAGAAGCCAGCATTTTTATTAGACTGGTCCCCCAGATATCCCAAGAGAGCAATAGGGCACCCTAGAGGGCACTTCTGTGCATTTCATAAAAATGCTCCCAGGTACACACACATCTCACCTTTGCTCCCTTATCTTGTCCCCTGAGCCCTCCAAAACCCACCCAAAATCCACTGTCCTCCACTGTACACCACTACAATAGCCCTTGTGGGTGAAGGGGGCATCTTTATGTGGGTACAGTAGGGTTTGGTTACCTTGGGAGGGTTCACAGTTTCTACTACAAGTGTGACAGGTAGAGGGAGATAGGGGCCTAGCTCCCCCATTCCATAGTGCACTGCACTGACCATTATACTAAGCCAGTGACCTGCAAGCTGCTTTAATAGACCTGGCTTCAATATCTGCAGCTGTCATAGAGGCTGGTAAATCACCCCTGATTCCTTCCAGTGGTCATCTGGTCATTTAGGGCACATTTTTGTGCCTTATTCATTTTGAAAACAGGTCTAGACCAAAACCTCTTGGTTTTAGTCCTGGATGTTTTTGTTTTGTTCTATTATGATTGTAAAATGTCCAAGTGTTAGGCATGCCCTAATCCCACCTTCAAAATGCCCCCTTGTGATTTGAATGCACTTCTGAGGGACATCATAGAAAAAAACTTCTAAAAATAGGGTTTGAAAAATACTGATTCGGACATTTTTGTGAGAAAAGCATCCAAATGCTGCTTTATGTCACTTTTTAGACATTTTTCTCCTTCGAAAATGAGTCCCTTTATGTACCATCCTATAAATGCAGAATATGCATGAGATAAATTTGTATATAATGGAGGCAGTGCATGCAAATTTATCTCATGTATATTTATTGTGGACCTCATGAAAAATTGTGTGCTTTACAATAATGGCATATGCATGTGTATGTGTGCACAAATAAAAGAGCACCATGGGATGTGCTCAGGCATCCTGTGGTAACTTTGCAATCTGTGTACACTACTGGTGTGCAAAAAAATGTTCTATTTTTTTGTTTAGCTGTGTATCTGAGGGAACGGGGAGAGTGGGTGTCCCTGCGCTAACCAATTAGCACATCTACAGTGGTGGAAATAAGTATTTGATCCCTTGCTGATTTTGTAAGTTTGCCCACTGACAAAGACATGAGCAGCCCATAATTGAAGGGTAGGTTATTGGTAACAGTGAGAGATAGCACATCACAAATTAAATCCGGAAAATCACATTGTGGAAAGTATATGAATTTATTTGCATTCTGCAGAGGGAAATAAGTATTTAATCCCTCTGGCAAACAAGACCTAATACTTGGTGGCAAAACCCTTGTTGGCAAGCACAGCGGTCAGACGTCTTCTGTAGTTGATGATGAGGTTTGCACACATGTCAGGAGGAATTTTGGTCCACTCCTCTTTGCAGATCATCTCTAAATCATTAAGAGTTCTGGGCTGTCGCTTGGCAACTCGCAGCTTCAGCTCCCTCCATAAGTTTTCAATGGGATTAAGGTCTGGTGACTGGCTAGGCCACTCCATGACCCTAATGTGCTTCTTCCTGAGCCACTCCTTTGTTGCCTTGGCTGTATGTTTTGGGTCATTGTCGTGCTGGAAGACCCAGCCACGACCCATTTTTAAGGCCCTGGCGGAGGGAAGGAGGTTGTCACTCAGAATTGTACGGTACATGGCCCCATCCATTCTCCCATTGATGCGGTGAAGTAGTCCTGTGCCCTTAGCAGAGAAACACCCCCAAAACATAACATTTCCACCTCCATGCTTGACAGTGGGGACGGTGTTCTTTGGGTCATAGGCAGCATTTCTCTTCCTCCAAACACGGCGAGTTGAGTTCATGCCAAAGAGCTCAATTTTTGTCTCATCTGACCACAGCACCTTCTCCCAATCACTCTCGGCATCATCCAGGTGTTCACTGGCAAACTTCAGACGGGCCGTCACATGTGCCTTCCGGAGCAGGGGGACCTTGCGGGCACTGCAGGATTGCAATCCGTTATGTCGTAATGTGTTACCAATGGTTTTCGTGGTGACAGTGGTCCCAGCTGCCTTGAGATCATTGACAAGTTCTCCCCTTGTAGTTGTAGGCTGATTTCTAACCTTCCTCATGATCAAGGATACCCCACGAGGTGAGATTTTGCGTGGAGCCCCAGATCTTTGTCGATTGACAGTCATTTTGTACTTCTTCCATTTTCTTACTATGGCACCAACAGTTGTCTCCTTCTCGCCCAGCGTCTTACTGATGGTTTTGTAGCCCATTCCAGCCTTGTGCAGGTGTATGATCTTGTCCCTGACATCCTTAGACAGCTCCTTGCTCTTGGCCATTTTGTAGAGGTTAGAGTCTGACTGATTCACTGAGTCTGTGGACAGGTGTCTTTCATACAGGAGACCATTGCCGACAGCTGTCTGTCATGCAGGTAACGAGTTGATTTGGAGCATCTACCTGGTCTGTAGGGGCCAGATCTCTTACTGGTTGGTGGGGGATCAAATACTTATTTCCCTCTGCAGAATGCAAATAAATTCATATACTTTCCACAATGTGATTTTCCGGATTTAATTTGTGATGTGCTATCTCTCACTGTTACCAATAACCTACCCTTCAATTATGGGCTGCTCATGTCTTTGTCAGTGGGCAAACTTACAAAATCAGCAAGGGATCAAATACTTATTTCCACCACTGTATATTACCATGTGATAACTGGTTAGCACACAGATAACTGAATAGGTGGCAGTAAGTGCTCCGGTGGTAATTTTGAAAAATGGCTATGCGATAATGGCCAAAGAGCAAAACAAAAAAGTACCAGGAGCCTTCAAAAAAAGGGGAATAAAACCTTTAATCATGTGTTTTGAGGAACAAGTCTTTGAATGGACCCGACAGGTCCGTGTTTCGGCGCTGAGCGCCTGCGTCAGGGGTCGCTAAGTGTAGCAGAGTACCTACGGCTGTATTATAAAATTCAGTACGTTTGATGGAAGCAATATGCTGCGCAGCTGTGCTGTCCCTTCGCATAAAATCAAGCAGAAAAATACTCTCATGAACAAACTCCTGTAGTCACGAAATCAGTAAAGCAAAAACCATGCGATAATGGCAACATTTGCACATGGCCGTTAATGGAGAAAACTGAAAAAGGCATTTTTATAGTTGTGTTAAAAATGGCCATAGCACATGAAAATGACCCACTTAAGGGCTCAATAAGGCCACTTTTTACCGTAGCTTAGTAAAAAGATCCCTTAGGGGATTTTTTTACTAAGCAGCAGAAAGCTCACTGCCGGCTTGCCACACGCCAATCTGGAATTACCGCAGGAGCCGGCAGTAGTTCCCACCCCTAGCGTGTGCCATTTCCGGCGCTACAAAAATATGTCCTATTTTTGTAGTGGCGGAACTTAACCGGCGGTAATCGGGCAGCAGATACCGTCGAGTTAGTGTGGGAGCCATTACCATCATCTCAATGGGTGGCGGTAAGGGCTTCCCACTGAAATGGGCGTGCGGTAAGTGGTTCACTTCATTTACCCCTCATGGCCATTTCATTTTCCCAAATAATGGACAGCCTTTTACCCGCTGCAGTAAAAGGGGGCCTCAGCGTGAGTCAAAAACACGCACTGACGCTAGCACAGGCCCCCTTTTACCGCAGCTTAGTAAAAATACCCCTTAATTAGTTAGCTAGGGGACCTTTTACTAAAAGGTGTTTAGAACCTAGGCTTAATACATCTTAACATGGGATTTTCCTATATGATGAGCCTAGATTCAACATGGCAGTATTTAGGGCTTTTTATTTTTTATTTCCATTTTGCAGGTTATGCACTAATATTTCTATTAGCATGAGGGTCTTGTAAAAATTAATGTGGGAGCTCTTAACATCTCCTATTTTGGAGTTGCTACGTGCTTCCATGTTAACTGAGTGTTAGCCAGTTAATGCATGTTAATGCAAATGCATTAGCTGGTGGTTAATGTTTCCACATCCATTGTCTGCCCATGGTATGCTGCCCCTAAAAAATATATTTTTTAAATAGTTAACGTGTGTTTAGCTCGCGCTAACAAGCAAAATACTACAAACATGCTTTAATTCATTTTTAGAAGTCTGTTTTTCTCATGCTAGGTACATGTTGTGACTTAGCGTTCTTTAATACAAGGACCCCTTATGTATTTATTTATTAGGATTTATTAATCCCACTTTATGAATACACGTAAGTGCCAAAATTCCACCTAAGTGCTATTTTGTAAAAAAGCAAAACAACAGGAGTGGGAAGAAGACCAATGACTCCAGAAACTGGGACAGGGGGGTTAAACGAGAAAACCTTTATTACAGACTCGACACAGAACCGTGTTTCAGCCACAGGCCTTCCCCAAGATGAAGACCAAAGGAATACGTCTGACAGATTGTGGGGTCTTGAAAAAGACCTGAAAGTTTACAATCTTAACAGCACGCAATTGTGTTCTATCCAACGAAGCTCAGACGGATACGCGGAAGTAATACTGCTCTTTCTGCAAAGTGTAAATGCACGCTTATCTTACATAGGGGCTCTTTTACCAAGCTACAGGAAAAAGGGCCCTACGCTGGTGGCGGGGGGACGTTTTTCCTGCGCACCAGGGCCCTTTTTACCGCAGCGGGTAAAAAAGTCCCCAGCACACATGGCCATATGACGGGGAGCCTTTACCGCCACCTATTGAGATGGCAATAAGGGCTCCAGCTTTAACCCGGCAGTAACTAGGCAGCGCGATGCCGGATTACCGCCAGATTGCCACCGGACAAGCTATTTCCTGGGGTTTTCTTTTTCCTCTGGAAATGGCATGCACTCGGGGCAGGACTACCGCTGACGGCCATGTTGGGCCGGCGACAGTTCCAAAAGAGAGAGCGGTAAGCCCGCGTTGGGCTTACCGCCGCTCTGTAAAAGGGCCCTATAGTGTGTTTTTTACAGATAAGTGTTCACATTGGTGGAGCATTGGTGGCACTCACACTTATGGACGTAACTTAGGCTCGTGTGTAACCAGGGGCGGGAGGGAGCTCCAGAGCCCGAGGTGAGGGGGCACATTTTAGCCCCCCCGGTGCCGCCGACCCCCGTGCCATTGCTAACCCCCCCCACCATTGCTAACCCCCCCCCCCACACCATTGCGACACCCCCCCCCCCCCCCCGCTGACGACCCAACGACCCTGCCATCCCGCCGCCTACCTTTGCTGGCGGGGGACCCCAACCCCCGCCAGCCAAGGTCCTCTTCTTCCCAATCCCGCGCAAGGCTTCGTTCTAGTCTGACGTCCTGCGATGTCAGACTAGAACGAAGCCTTGCGCGGGATTGGGAAGAAGAGGACCCCGGCTCGGCTAGCGGGGGTTAGGTCCCCCACCAGTTAAGGTAGGCGGCGGCTGGAGGGGGGGTCATCGGCAGGGGGGTCCAGGGGCAAATCTATGGGGGCCCAGGCCCCCGTGGCCCCATACTGGCTACGCCCCGGTGTGTAACTGGATACTTGCTTATACTAGTATTCCATAGAATAGGTGCCACATCAGTGCCCTGCTATAGAATTACTCCCTCTGCACACCTTTCCTCTTCACACATCATCCAATTTTCAGTCACTGCATTGTTGTCATGGTGTCACAATTTAATAACTTCCTTTCACTCGGTCAGAGGCCACTGGCCTCTGGAGCCTCATCTGTCGTACACAAAGGCTCCATTATTTCCCCGCATTCCCAATAATCATGCTATAATGGAGGAGCTCTGTCTTCATACACTTCACCCTAAGTATAGGCTGTCACAATGCCTTCTAGGCTAGGGTGCACTGTGTCCTTCCTTCTATTATTGCTCTAGGAGGTAGCCATATCATGTGTACAGAACTGCTAAGTTGCCCAGTTGCAGAAGGGAGATTTTGTCTCTGTCCAGGATTTCCGGCAACTCTCTATAGGACATACAGAATTGGTTTCAATGGGTAGAGTCAGGGACTTCAAATACCACACTACATTGGAGACAGGGATGGCCAAAATGTCTCTCTCCTGCGGCTGGGTAACTTGGCAACTCTGTGCATAAAAATAGATGGATCTGAAAGCTAAAAGACTGATTGTTGCCACTTTTTCTGTCTCTTCTCTAAAGCACAGAATGCCTGTCAGCTATGCCCGTGCAGACAGAAATCCTTTAAATAATGATAATGCCCAATATCTTGGTAGTGCCTGAAACATCAGCCCAGATATTCAGCTGTTAATGGGGGTCCTTTTACTAAGATGTGCCAAAACATGGACTGCACTAGTGTAAGCGCGTGTTTTGGGCACGCACAGATCCATTTTTCAGCACGCCTGTAAAAAATGTCTTTTTTTATTTTTGCCGAAAATGGACATGTGGCAAAATAAAAATTGTCATGCATCCATTTTGGGTCTGAGACCTTACCACCAGCCATTGACTTAGCGGTCTCACGTAGGCACCTACGCAGCTTAGTAAAAGGGCCCCTTTTTGGCTTGACTTAAGCAAAAACCCTGGTAAGCTAACTGCTTTTCCATATTCTCTGGCAACGAATTCTAGAGTTTGATTATACATTCAGTGAAGAAATATTTTCTCTGGTTTGTTTTAAATGTACTACGTAGTAGCTTCATTGCATGCCCCCTAGTCCTAGTAGTTGAGCTTTTATTGTTAGCCGCCTAGCTGCCATACGGCGATTTGTGGTATATCAAATGAAATCAATCAATCAATAAATAAATAAATATTTTTGGAAAAAGTAAACAAACAATTCACATCTAACCATTCCATTTCACTCGGTATTTTATAGACCTCTATCATATCTCCCCTCAGCCATTTTTTTCTCCAAGCTGAAAGCCCTAGCCGCTTTAGTCTTTCCTCAAAGGGAAGTCGTCCCATCCCCTTTATTATTTTTGTCTCCCTTCTCTGTACTTTTTCTAATTCTGCTATTGGGCTCATTTTCGAAAGAGAAGGACGTCCATCTTTCGACATAAATTGGAAGATGGACATCCTTCTCCCAGGGACGTCCAAATCGGTATAATCAAAACCCGATTTAGGACGTCTCCAACTGCACTCCGTCGCAAGGACGTCCAAAGTTCAAGGGGGCATGTCTGAGGCGTAGTGAAGGCGGGACTTGGGCGTGCCTAACACTTGGACGTCCTTGACCCATAATGGAAAAAAACAAGGACGACCCTGACGAACACTTGGACATTTTCAGCCGGACGTTTTCACCCGGACCTGTTTTTCTTACGACTAAGGCACAAAAAGGTGCCGGAAATGACCAGATGACCACCGGAGAGAATCGGGGATGACCTCCCGTTACTCCCCCAGTGGTCACTAACCCCCTCCCACCCTCAAAAAACACCTTTAAAAATATGTCATGCCAGCCTCTATGCCAGCCTCAAATGTCATACTCAGCTCCATAACAGCGCATGCAGGTCCCTGGAGCAGTTTTAGTGGGTACTGCAGTGCACTTCAGACAGGCGGACCCAGGCCCATACCCCCCTACCTGTTATGTTTGTGGAGGGAACAGCAAGTTCTCCAAAACCCACCACAAATCCACTGTACCCATATATAGGTGCACCCTTCACTCGTAAGGTAGTGGTGTACAGTTGTGGATAGTGGGTTTTGGGGGGCTCAGCACACAAGGTAAGGGAGCTATGTTCCTGGGAGCAATTTATAAAGTCCACTGCAGTGCCCCCTAGGGTGCCCGGGTGCTGTCCTGGCATGTGAGGGGGACCAGTGCACTACAAATGCTGGCTCCTCCCACGACCAAATGGCTTGCATTTGGCTGTTTTTGACATGGACGTCTTTGGTTTTGAAAATCTCCGAAAGTCGGAAATGCCCATGTCTACGGATGACCAAATCTAGGGATGTCCAAATTTAAGGATTTGGACGTCTCTGATGGTATTTTCGAAATGAAAGATGGACGTCCATCTTGTTTCGAAAATACGGGTTTCCCTGTCCCTGGATTTCACCATTTTGCAAGGACATCCAAATCACAACTTGGATGTCCCTTTCGAAAATGCCCCTCCACATTTTTCTTCAGACGCAGTGACCAGAATTGCACACAGTATTTGAGGTGTGGCCACACCATGGAGCAATATACAGGCATTATAACATTCTCATTTTTGTTTTTCATTCTTTTCCTAATAATACCTAACATTCTATTTGCTTTCTTAGCGGCTGCTGCACACTGAGCAATGATGACACCTAGGTCCTCTTCCTGGGTCATGACTCCTAATGTGGAACCTTGCATCACGTAGCTATAGTTTGTGTTCCTTCTTGCCACTTTGTACACTTTTTTGCATATACCCTCTGGGTAAGTTTATAAGAGCCCTTTTTGGAGCATAAAATGCCCAAATACCCCCCAAAATTGCCTCATTAATGTGTAATCATGTCTCTGGCTTGCCACTATTCCCTTTAATTTATAACCAGACTGCAGGCTGCAAAGTTGAAAAGTGAAGATTTGTCTGGATAATTTTCAAAGGTCCTTGGACAAATCTTTGGAATAAGCATAAATATTTAAGCTTCATGTGCTCTTATTTACCGCCCATCTGAGAAGCAGGATGCAAGAACCAGTAACTTAGCTGTCCCTTTTGCCATCTACCAGCCTTCCTTCAGCTGGTCTTCTGATTCCATTAAAAAGGATTACTTCTGACACTACTCCTCCCAATGCTGATAAGTCTACCATTTATTTATTTGTTTGTTTGTTTATAGGAATTTATTAACTACCTTTAAGAAGAGATTCACCCAAGGTGGTGTACAACAGGTACAACTTAACATAAAACCTACAATTTTGTTATCACCATAGAGCAGTGATTCCCAAACCTGGACCTAAAGGCACCCCAGCCAGTCAGGTTTCCAGGATATCCACAATAAATATTCATGAGAGAGATTTGCATGCAGTGGAGGCAGTGCACGCAAATCTCTTTTATGCATATTCATTGAGGATATCCTTGAAACCTGACTGGCTGGGATGCCTCCAAGACTAGGTTTGAGAACCACTGGCATAGAGAAATGATCAAACAAAAGCATCCTGTTTTTTTTTTTTTTTTGGGGGTGGGGGTGGAGATATTAGTGTCTGCACACCCTGTTGAGTGGTCCAGAGTGTGCTGCCATAGTGAAAATGAGACTTCCCTAGACTAATAACTTTCCTTTCCACTTGCTGGACTCAGTCCTCTAATCAGCATATACCTGTTTCAATGTTTTTCAAGCCAACCCAGACCTAGTGACACTCCCGCTTCTGTTTCAGGTCCTAGTATGGGACACCCTAGAGCACAGCAAGGTCAGCACAAGGGTACTGAGAACCCTCAGTGTATGTTCAGTCTTGTGGCCCACCCCTACTCCCTGAGGTTTTGACACAAATATAAAAATCATGATCATCCCCTTAGTAGCCCTTCCACAACAATCCTGTAAAACCATACTTGTACATTAAGGAGGTTATTTTATAAAGGATTTCCCATGCATATATGCCAGCATACATGCATAAAATTCCTCTTATAAAATTCACCTAATGTATGAGTGCACTTTATGTGCCAAGTAGATGCATTTTGGTACACAACTTCAGTGTAGACGTGTTTGCTGGAGCAGTTTGGGCAGAACATAGGTGGCGACACAAAGAACACACATAGGCAGGGACTCAAGGCAATCTGCCACCTGAGGCAGGGAAGAGATACTGCCAGGCCCCCACCCCTGCCCCCGCCTTTGCCTGGACATGATCTGGCATCTCCCCCTTCCCTCCTCAATCCTCTTCCCCATGTTTACCTTCTTTTTTTTTTTTCAACAGATGGCAGTGGCAGCAGCACTGGCAGCAATTGCCATAGGCTGCCCTGCCACTGGCCTCTTTGATCTACTGTGTCCCGCCTCTGAGGAAACAGGAAGTTACATCAAGAGGCAGATGGCAGTAGGGAGAAGAGGCCAGTGCCGGCGGCAGTGCAGCCTATGGGAATCACTGCCACTGCCACCTTTTGAAAAGAAAAAAAGAAGTCAAACGTAGGGAAGAGGGTTGAGGAGGGGAGAGTGCCACTCCATAGAGAGTGCTGTCTGAGGTACCCACCTCAGTTGGCCTAATGGTAGGACCACCACCGCACATAGGGAGTCGATATTCAGCCAGCAGCAGAGCCCTTTTTTTTGTTTTAGCCATCGGCGGCATTATTCCCATATATTCGATGCCGGGCCAAGTTCAGGCACCTGCATTAAATATTCAGTTTATACACCTAGTAAACATAGTAAACATAGTAGATGATGGCAGAAAAAGACCTGTACGGTCCATCCAGTCTGCCCAAGAAGATAAATTCATATGTGCTACTTTTTTATTTGTACTGTCCTCTTCAGTGCACAGACCGTATAAGTCTGGCCAGCCCTATCCCCGCCTCCCAACCACCAACCCCTCCTCCCAACCACCAGCTCTGGCACAGACTACTACTACTACTATTTAGCATTTCTATAGCACTACAAGGCATACACAGCGCTGCACAAACCATATAAGTCTGCCCAGAACTATCCTCGCCTCCCAACTACCAGTCCCGCCTCCCACCACCAGCTCTGGCACAGACACTATAAGTCTGCCCAGCACTATCCCCGCCTCCCAACTACCAGTCCCACCTCCCACCACCAGCTCTGGCACAGACCGTATAAGTCTGCCCAGCACTATCCCTGCCTCCCACCACCAGCTCTGGCACAGACCCTATAAGTCTGCCCAGCACTATCCCTGCCTCCCAACTACCAGTCCCGCCTCCCACCACCAGCTCTGGCACAGACCCTATAAGTCTGCCCAGCACTATCCCCGCCTCCCAACTACCAGTCCCGCTTCCCACCACCAGCTCTGGCACAGACCGTATAAGTCTGCCCAGCACTATCCCTGCCTCCCACCACCAGCTCTGGCACAGACCCTATAAGTCTGCCCAGCACTATCCCCACCTCCCAACTACCAGTCCCGCCTCCCACCACCAGCTCTGGCACAGACCGTATAAGTCTGCCCAGCACTATCCCTGCCTCCCACCATCGGCTCTGGCACAGACCGTATAAGTCTGCCCAGCTCTATCCCCGCCGCCCAACCACCAGCCCTGGCACAGACCATATAAGTCTGCCCAGCACTAGCCCCGCCTCCCAACCACCTGGCCATCTCTTTTGCAGTTAAGTGTTGCATAAGCAACACTGCATAAAGATAGGACTGACTTTTATGCAGTCCAATTTGACTGGTAAACTTAGGTAGTTGAGGCGGTCTTTTGCTAAAGATTAGCTCGAGTTATCTGCAGCATGTCCCATATGAATAAAATGGGAACTGCTGCAGATAACTCGAGCTAACCTTTAGTAAAAGACCCCCTAATTGCTGAATATTGGCAATTAACCACATAAGTGCCAACTCCACCTACGGACTACCCACAAAATAGCCAGCTTTGATTTTAGTGGTCTATAGTGATCTTCTAACTGACTAGCATCCATTAAATGTTTATTTATTTTTAGATTTTGCTCACACCTTTTTCAGAAGGAGCTCAAGGGGAGTTACATTCAGGTACTCTGGATAGTTCTCTGTCCCAGGAGGGCTCACAATCTAAGTTTGTACCTGAGGCAATGGAGAGTTAAGTAACTTGCCCAAGATCACAAAGTGCAGTAGTGGGATTTGAACCAGCCACCTCTGGATTGCAAGACCAGTGCTCTAACCACTAGGCCACTCCATCAGCAAATAGCCCCAAACAAGTGATTTAACCAGCCAGGAATTATTTCTGGCCCGTTAAATCTCTTTGAATATCAGCCCTGTAGGTTATAAAACACCCAGCCATACATTCACTTCAGTGTGTATTTTTACACCTGCTCCAATGCTAGTATGTGTATATGGCCTCATTTTAGCTGCATAAAGATACATAGGCCAACATGTCTTTACAACAGGGGTTCTCAACCCAATCCTCAGGACACACCCAGCCAGTCAGGTATTCAGGATACTCACAATGAATATGCATGAGATAGATTTGCATACAATGGAGATATACACTCATTCTGCACCTGGACCAGCTTGCTACACATACATTAACTTAGATAGGTTCCTTATCTCTTGCTTAACTATACAAAGACTTGCCTTGAGTTTAGCTAACCATCAAATTATCCCAACTGACTCTGTACCATGTATCTTGTTCCTATCATATATCTTCTCTTGGTCCCTCAGCTATACAGTAAGCCGTATTGTAGAAAATCTTTAGCATCATATATCTATGTTAGTTGAATGTTCTAATGCATGCTTATTAGATGTATCATTAGTATTATGCTAACATTGTATTATATCTCTGGTAGTTGAATTCCAGTGCTGTTAGATGTGTATATTTTTGATACTGTTTCACGGTAGTTCTATTATTAGGTTTAAATTTACTGTGTTTTCATGTTTATCTCATTTATTTTATTTATGGTTACTCTTGGTTATTTTTCTATTATTATGCTGTTAACAAAATTATAAGTTTTATTTTAAACTGTATCTACTGTAAGCATTGGGTGAATCTTTTCAAAAACTGATGAATAAATCCCAATAAATAAATAGTGAATGCAAATTTATCTCATATATATTCATTGTGGGTATCCTGAATACCTGACTGGCTATCACGCTTATTTTTGAAAGAGAAGGACGCCCATCTTTCGACACAAATTGGGAGATGGGCGTCCTTCTCACAAGGTCGTCCAAATTGGCATAATCGAAAGCCGATTTTTTGACACCCTCGACTGCTTTTGGTCGCGGGGATGACCAAAGTTCATGGGGGCATGTCGGCAGGGTAGCGAAGGTGGAACTGGGGCGTGATTAGGAGATGGTCGTCCTTGGCCAATAATAGAAAAAAGAAGGGTGTCCCTGATGAGTACTTGGCTGACTTTACTTGGTCCATTGTTTTCCTGACCAAGCCTCAAAAAGGTGCCCAAACTGACCAGATGACCACCGGAGGGAATCGGGGATGACCTCCCCTTACTCCCCCAGAGGTCACTAACCTCTTCCCAACATAAAAAACAAGTTTAAAAATACTTTTTTGTCAGCCTGTATGCCAGCCTCAAATGCCATACTCAGGTCCATCGCAGCAGTATACAGGTCCCTGGAGCAGTTGTAGTGGGTGCAGTGTACTTCAGGTAGATGGACCTGAGGGGGGGCTGGGGGTTGGGGGGCTCAGCACCCAAGGTAAGGGAGCTATGCACTTAGGAGCAATTTCTGAAGTCCACTGCAGTGCCCCCTAAGGTGCCCGGTTGGTGTCCTGGCATGTGAGGGGGACCAGTGCACTACAAATGCTGGCTCCTCCCACGACAAAAGGGCTTGGATTTGGACGTTTTTGAGATAGACGTCTTTGGTTTCCATTATCGCCGAAAACCGAGGACGACCATCTGAAAAATGATCTAAGGATGACCATCTCTAAGGTCAACCTAAATGTCAAGATTTGGGCATTCCCGACTGTATTATCAAAACGAAAAATGGATGTCCATCTTGTTTCGATAATACACATTGCCCCGCCCCGTCGCGGCATGGTCCTTAGAGTTGGGCACCCTCAGAGATGGTCATCCCCATTCGAAAATGCCCCTCCATGTGTGTCCTGAGGACTGGGTTGAGAACCCCTGTTTTAAAAGTAGGCTTAATATAGACCTCTCAACATAGGTGACCTGTTAAAAACTTAACCTCTATTAGGGCAATAATCAGTACTGTTTACATTAGTAAAAGAATGTTTTGCCCCAGAAAGGCTCCTTTAGAAAATTGCTCACATTACAGAGCAGCATACAGGACAAATAATTTATATTGCCTGAGATTCAACCACTGGCCCATAGTTACTCCTCATGTCACCCCTGAAATTGTCCTGTTCTAGGTGATCAGCTTGTTTGCCCAATGTTTACACCTGGTCTGTCCTAGAGGCAGAAATAGAAAGGTAAATGCGCCCAGTTATTGAAAGAACATGCTCTGTGACAGGAAAGTCTAGAGGACCAAGGGGTCCTTTTACTAAGCTACGTAAACGTCTACGCACACCCAACGCAAGCCAAAATGGAGTTACTGCCTGACTACCGCGTGGGTTTTGCGGTAATTTCATTTTTGGCCGATACGTGCATCTGAAAAAATATTTTTTATTTTCAGGTGCACATAACAGATGCGCGCCGAGTGGCATTTGACACACGTAGGTCATTACCGCCCAGTTACTGCATGAGTCTTTACCGCTAGGTCAATGGCTGGCAGTAAGGTCTCAGACCCAAAATGGAGGTGTGGCAATTTTCATTTTGCCGCACATCCATTTTCGGCAAAATTTTTTAAAAGGTCTTTTTTTACAGGCGCGCTAAAAAATGGATGGGCGTGCACCCAAAACCTGCGTCTACACTACCAAAAGCCATTTTTCAGCATTCCTTTGTAAAAGGATTCACAGATGTGAGATCCAACTTATGGATTTGTCTCTTGTTTACTATGGAGGCTGTAGTATGTGTCTGAAGTGTCCTTTCATGTAGCACTTGTTTCTAATATGCTACTGTATGTCTGCTTGTCTGGTTTGTGGATAAAGTGATGTGGGTGCTGTGTTAGTCCACTTTAAAGCTTAATAAATAGAAATAAAACCAAATAAAGAAAAAAAATAACAGGATAATTCTGTAAACTGGCACCAATATTTAGGCACCCCAATACCATGAGCCAACAGTTACACCAAGTCAATGGCAGCTAGACGTTGACTGAAACTGCTTTTTCCAGTTTTGGCTAAAACTGAAACTGCCACCAAAACTGTCTGAAAGCTTTTGGCCAAAACTGCAGCTGAAACTCATCACCTAGTTTCAGCCAAAGCTGAAGCCATATCTGAAACCAAAAGCTCAAGTTTGGTTGTGTGAATGTGAAAGAATGAGTGCCACTGGGGACTGTCAGAGCTTGCAGCCTGCATCCTTCTGCTAAACACACAATATCCAAGCCAGAATATAATAATTTAAATAATGAAATACCATATTTTACCTCCAAGCAAAATAGCCTCCACATACATGAACCGCAGTTAATGAAAATAAACTAGAAATGATGGAGCTTTTACAGTGGTTGATTTTGTGCCACACTCAGAGTGACGGCTGACATTATAACTCCATAGAGAAGCTAATTCCTAAGGAGCTTATTATCCCACATTTACAGACTTAAATTCCTGCTACAATTTTGTATCAAAAGCATATATTTGGAGCACGCTATTTAACCATAGCAAGATCAGCTCGCTCTCTCTCCCCCCTCCCCCCAGACTACCTTACAATCTTTGGTGGTGTAGTGATGAAGTCAGGGCAGGAATGATGTCCCAGTCACTGCAGCCATTTTCAGAGCAGAGCCAGAAAGGGCAGTAGTAACTGGGGATCACTCCTGCCACAACTACATCCTTAGACCATGAAGGATTATAAGATAGGCCCAGGGGGGTCTACAGGTGGAAGAGGGGAGGCACTTAAGGGTGGGAAGGATCTAGGAGGAGGAGCAACTCCTGTATGGGAGGAGGGAGGGAGATAAATGGGACAAAACACACATTTTCAGTTTCCACCGAAAATACAAGGTCGTTTTTGGCCAAAACTGAAAACGTGGTCAAAATTAAAATAACCTTTTCGCAGAATCCAAAACTGGGCAGAAAAATAATTTTTGGTCGGTTTCGGCACTATAACCAAAATAGAAACTGAAATTCGGTCAGCCTTTAATGACTGCTGTAATTGTTGGCACCTAAGTGTACCCTGAAATGTGGGTAACTTATAGTATTGTATAAGTTATGTGTATATCACAGAGATATATCCATGACCCACCCATACTTAGGGCTCATTTTTTTTCAGCTCCCATTTTTGAGCTCTATTTATAGAATCCACCACTAAGGGGCCCATTACAAAGGCACACTGAAAAATGGTCTGCTGTAGTGTAGACGTGTGTTTTGGGTATGCACAGAATCATTTTTCAGCGCACCTGTAAAAACGCCTTTTAAAATTTTTGCCGAAAATGGATGTGTGTCAAAATGAAAATTGCCGCATGTCCATTTTGGGTCTGAGACTTTACCACCAGCCATTGACCTAGCGGTAAAGTCTCACACGGTAACCGGGTGGTAATGACCTACACACGTCAAATGCCATTTGACGCGTGTCCAATATGTGTGTCTGAAAATCAAAATTATCTTTCAGATGTGCGTATCGGACGTGTGCCAAAAATGAAATTACTGAAAGAGCCACACAGTAGCCAGGCGGTAACTCTATTTTGGCACACATTGGGCATGCATAGACACTTACGCGACTTAGTAAAAGGGTCCGTGAGTGATTTTGGCCCATATTTTATAAGAATAATGTATAGTACTTACTCTTTTAAATGCCAATTAGAGACGTCATTTATGCACATATGGGCCCTTTTACTAAAGGGTTGGCAGTGTGCCAATCTGGAACTACTGCTGGGCTACTGCAGGAACCCAGTGGTAGTTCCCACCTCCAGCGCGTGACATTTCTATTTTTGTAATGCTGGTGCTCACCTGGAGGTAATTGGGCAGTGCTGTTACCCAGTTACCTCAAGGATAGTGCAGGAGCCCTTTCCACCACCTCAATGGGTGGTGGTAAGTGCTCACGCCCCCCCCCCCCCCAAAAAAAAATGGATGCATGGCAAGTGGTTCACTTACCATATGGCCTTTTCTTTTTGAGAAAAAAATCAGTCTTTTACCAGCCGCTGTAAAAGAGGGCCTCAGGGCGCGTCAAAAACACATGCTGATGCTAGCACAGGCTCCCTTTTACCACAGCTTAGTAAAACGACCTCATAAGTATGACTGTTCTATATAATGATGCTTGAAAATGGCACCTAAGTTTAGGCACATCGTATAGAATTTCCCTTCGCATATTGCACTACCTTTCAAAGGCCAGAACTTTCTTCTTTAAGTCAGGACAGCATGAGTAAAAGATGACATTATCAGAATATAGGGATGTACATTTGTTTGAAACAACAAGAGAAATGTCAATAACACTTTCCATGTTGTTTTGGTTCATTTTTGCTCAAAACTAACAAGAAATAAACCAAAATTTCAGTTTTTCCCTATGCTGTAAATAGTACGCACTCTGCTGAAAGAGTGCATGCTATTGGAAATGTGTGTGCACTACACATGAAAAGTACACTTTATTAGTAAACTAGTGCAACCAAGCCCGTTTCGGCAAAAATGAAACGGGCCCTAGGAAGGCTCTCATCTAAGCGATTTCTCCTCTCCTCTGCCCTCCCCTCATTGTCCTGCGATTCTTCTCTTCCCTCCCATCCCCTCCTTGCCCCGCAATTCTCCTCTGCCCAGCTCTCCCCTCCTCTCCATATCCCAGGATTCTCACCTCTTCCATGTCCAGTGATTCTCCTCTGCCCTGCCCTCCCTTCCTTGTCCCGCAATTCTCTCCTCTCCTCCCATCCATGTCCATCGATTCTCCTCTGCCCTGCCCTCCCCTCTATGTCCCGTGATTCTGTTCTCCTCTCCATGTCCAGCGATTGTCCTGTGCCCTGCCCTTCCATCTGTTCATAACATCCTGACATCAGCTCGCCTCCAGCGTTTCCTTCCCTCTCACTGTTCTGCCCTCCTTTGACATCATTTCGTCTTTATGCGAGGGCAGGACAGTGAGAGGGAAGGGAAGCTGGAGGCTTGCTAACATCAGGATGTTACTAACCCAGCCAGCCAGCCATAGAATGTTGAGGTACAAATTATTATATTAGATAGTGAACACTTTCCCAATGGTGCATGCACATGTCTATTATTTCCACATGTGCACACTATCAAGAAAGAGTGTGCACTATTTCACAGTACTGCTGTAATTATTCACAAAGTTTACACATTCTTTCCAACAGTGCATTTTCTTTTGGAAGCATGCACACTGGGGTCCTTTTACAAAGGTGCACTGAAAAATGGCTTGTGGTAGTGTAGGCATGGGTTTTGGGCATGCGCTGTTCCATTTTTTAGCGCGCCTGTAAAAATGCCTCTTTTTTGTTTTGCTGAAAATGGATGTGTGGCAAAATCTAAATTGCCACGCGTCCATTTTGGGTCTGAGACCTTACCGCCAGCCATGGGTGGTAATGACCTACGCTCATCAAATGCCACTTGGCGCATGTCCGTTACATGCACCAGAAAATAAAAACTATTTTTCAGATGCACATAGCGGACATGCACCAAAATTGAAATTACCACAAGGGCTACACAGTAATCAGGTGGTAACTCCAATTTGGCGTGCGTTTGGTGCGTGTAGGTGCCTACACGGCTTAGTTTAAGGTGCCCACTCTTTCTGAAAGAGTACACTTTACTTACAATATTTCTCCTGAAATGAAACAATTAATAAAAAACATTAATAAAATGAATAAATGAGATGGAAAACTAAAGAAAAGGAAAATGCTTGGGCTACTCACCCTTGTCAGAATATATAAGTGAACCATAAAAGCGTTCCAATGACAGTCTCAGTAGAAAAGGGGGGGGGGGGGAGGGATGAGAAACAGGAAAGATGGATGGGTGATCAGATGGTAACAAAGCAGTATACCCCCTAATTTTATATGTTACCAAAAATTGCATGCATAAATGTAGGCATGCTCCCAATTAAATAGAATAACGAGCCAATTCGTGTCAATAATTGGCTTTTTAACAAGCAATTATTGCCACTAATTTGATTTAATTGGGACTTATGCATGTACATTTAGGCATGGGATGGGACCCACAACAGGAGGCATAGAAATGGGAGGGTCATGGGCATTGTGGGATGGATCGGGGTGTGGTTTTGACTTACGTGCGTAATTATAAAATATAGGTGTTCCACACATAAATTTAGGTCCTGGCATTTGCACCATGTTTTTGTTATGTTATGTTATGTTATTGAAAATTTATCTCTTGACAACTCTCAATATAATGATTCAAGGCGAGTTACAATCAACACAAGCCAAAAAAAAAAAAGAAAACCTTACAACAAAACCTCAGGAAGTTACAAATAATCAGAAAAGAAAACTATTCAGAATATAAATGTTTAAAAAATGAGAAAACTAAGGGGTCTTTTTACTAACGTATGCTGAAAAATGGCCTGCACTGGTGTACACGTGTGTTGGATTCACACAGGTCCATTTTTCGGTGCACCTGAAAAAAAGGCCTGTTTTTTGGATGAAAATGGATGTGCGGCACAATAAAAATTGGTTCGTGTCCATTTTGGAACTGAGACCTTAACACCACCCACTGACTTAGCGGTAAAGTCTTACACGTTAACTGGGCGGTAATCATCAGTACACGTACACTGCCAATTACTGCCAGGTTAGCACCACGAGTCGTAGTGGCCATATGTAAAAAATGAAATTACCGCCTAGGCCACGGGGTAGCTGGGTGGTAGTTCCGAATTGGCACTCGTTGGGTGCACGTGGGCGCCTATGCAGCTTAGTAAATGGGCTTGTAAGAAAGTTACCCCCCCCCCCCCCCCCAGTCTAATAAACAGGTGAGTTTCAAGGCTTTAGAAAACAAAAAATAATTCTTCGTCAAATGTAATTCAAGTGGAAGGTTGTTCCAATAACGAACCACTAAGAAATCAAATGATTGAGAGAAGGCAGCCTTAAAGTGTATATTTTTTGTTGAAGGAAAGGCTAACGATAAATAATTGCATTCTCCTGGAAGTTATCATAGATTTTAACACAGTCACCAATTGAGATCCACCTTCAGGACATAGACCTTCCAATAACTTAAATACTGAACAAAGTGCCTTGAAAATAACCCAAGACTTCATATCATACTGTATAGGCAACCTATCCAGGTGTGTTTGGCAATTCTTTTTGATCAAGCCTGTGGCAGCCAAAACGATGGGAAATATTTCTGTATCATTCTGCCACATTTTCTTGGTCTCAAACTGAATTTCTTGGTACTTCAGGATCTTCTTTCTTTTCACGTGATTCACAGAATGATGGGGATGGGGATGGGATGGGAATGTCCCAGGCTATCACAACCTCTTAATTTTCCTCAATTCTTTTAGAGTTATGATCCCAATGCTTTTCCAGAATTGTAATGTTTACAGAGTTGTGCCTTCCTGTATAAAAGTTTTCTGCCAACAGCACTTCACAGCACGCTATGAGATGAGTAACCTTTTCTAACTCTTTCTTACAGAATCCACAACGTCAGTTTAGTTGTACCAATTTTTTCTTTGCTTGCTGTGAACCATCTCATCCATAATCCTGAGCTGCACCTATCAATCTCTTATCTTTAGATTTCAGGTCTTCTCTCCTTAACCATTCATGTGTCCAGGCTTGATTCACAAGTTTCTAGAGTAGCGCTTTTTATTTTCCATGAGTACATAAGTACATAAGGATTACCACACTGGGACAGACCAAAGGTCCATCAAGTCCAGCATCCTGTTTCCAACAGTGGCCAATCCAGGTCACAAATACCTGACAAGATCCCCAAAAAGTTCAATACATTTTATGCTGCTTATCCCACAAATAGCAGTGGATTTCTCCCAAATCAATTTAATAATGGTCTATGGACTTTTCCTTTAGGAAGCTGTCCAGACCTTTTTTAAACTCCACCAAGCTAACCGCCTTTACAACATTCTCTGGCAATGAATTCCAGAGTTTAATTACACGTTGAGTGAAGAAATATTTTCTCTGATTCATATTAAATGTACTACTTCGCATGCCCCCTAGTCCTAGTATTTTTGGAAAGAGTAAACAAATGATTCATGTCTACCCGTTCCACTCCATTCCACTCATTATTTTAGAGACATCTATCATATCTCCCCTCAGTCATCTTTTCTTCAAGCTGAAGAGCCCTAGATGCTTCAGCCTTTCCTCATAGGGAAGTCATCCCATCCCCTTTATCATTTTAGTCGCCCTTCTCTGTATTTTTTTCTAATTCCACTATATCATTGTATATGTATATGTGTATTTCCTATTTGTTTTTCCTTTGGTTTGCTTTATGGCATTGGTTCTCAAACTTTGGTCCTGGAGGCACCTCTGTCAGTCAGGTTTTCAGGATATCCACAATGAATATTCATGTGAGAGATTTGCATGCACTGCCTCCACTGCATGAAAACCTATCTCATGAATATTTATTGTGGATATCCTGAAAACCTGACTGGATGGGCTGCCTCCATGATCAGGTTTGGAAATCACTGCTTTATGGTGTTATGGTGCCTGTGTGGGTTTATTCTTGTGTCTAGCATCTGGCCCATCTCCCCCACATAGCACCTTTTTCAAATTTTCGGCATTCAACCACTGCAAGCTCAGTATCTGGGGAATAATTTAGACATAACATGCCTGAGATTAAAAAAGAAAAAGAAAAAGTAGGATCCCCTTATGTTGAATGCTTTTCCCATGTAGGTAACTGCGGAGACCTGTGATATGTGCTGGCATAATTTGCAGCTTGGTATATTGTAAAGACTCATTGCCATTCTCTTCTTTTTCAGCTTCTGTTGTGAGCTTGCTGTTAATAGTTTTTGCTTCAGGTTTGGTGGTTGTTGTAAGGCCAGCATTGGTGGAGCTTGGAATATTGTTTTGTTAGTAATTCATCCTCCCAGTGTAGTGGCTGTAGGTCTTCTGTGAGTTTTCTCAGTTTTTCCAGCTCTGGGAATGTCACTACAAGGGGGACTCTTTCTGAGGTTTCCTTTTCTTTGTACTGCAATAGGTTTTCCCTGGGTGTTTTAAGTGAAGTGGCTATCTTCCTGAAGATCATTTGGGGATTGTAGCCTCTCCTGTTTGAAGGATTCAGTCAGGCCTTTGAGGTGTTTATCTCTGTCTCTTGGGTCAGAACATATACAGTTGTATCATGTGACTTGGCTGTGTACAATGGATATTTTTTTGTATGTGATGGGTGGAAGCTGGAACTGTGGATGTAGCTGCATCTTTCAGTTGGTTGGCGTCCTGTATATAGTCAATGTTGATAGAAACTGTGGTGTCTAGAGAGTTGACTTTTTCTGTCGAGTAGTTAAATTTTTAATCAGATTGAATAATGGTATGCATGACAAGATTTGTGAAATTGTTTGACAATCTCTTATCCCTCAGTCCAAATCATAAAAATGCCATAACTATAGAGGTAATATTCAAAAGGTTTGGTCTGTATGTACTCCAAAATATCTTTTCCAGTTGTGCCATGAAAAGAATGGCATGCTGTGATGCAGCCTGGTACCCATGATTTACAGAGCTCAAAAATGCTTTTAAATATCAGCCTACTGGCTTGGGTCATTTGGTCCAACTTTTACAAAATGCATGCTCCCTCTCTTTTGTATGTATACTGTGTATTGCTTTTTGCCTCCATGTTCTTTGCTTCATTTATAACTATACCACTCATTCTATTTTGCTGTACTTTGCTCCCTGAGTATGCCATTTTATTAATCTTTCCTCAGCTGGAAGTCTTTCTAATGGTAATGGTAATGTGTTTGATATACTGCCTTTCTGGGGTACAACCAAAGCGGCTTACATATATTATATGCAGTTATTTTCTCTGCTCCTAGTAGGCTTTCATTCTTTTTTTAGGGTTAAGTGACTTGCCCAAGGTCACAAGTAACTGCAGTGGGAATCAAACCTGGTTCTCCTAATTCTCAGCCCATTGCATTAACCATTAGGCTATTCCTCCATTCCACTCCTCTGTTCCTTCTACCTCTTCATCGTTTCTCTCAGCCCATTTCCATTTCTGCCTCTCTCTCTTTCCTATTGCCTTTCATTCTTCCTGTTCTGTTTGGTTCCTGTAGCCTTTCTTCACCTTTCTTTCCCTGTTCCTTTACTGTATTTCTCTTGCTGTTTCATTCTCCTTCTTTATCTTTCACTGCCTTTCTCTCTTTCTCTTCTTTTTTTTTAATGAACTTGATCCTTCTCCTTTATCCTTTTGCTTTCAATCTTATATTCAAAACATTCTCTTTCATATCTTATCCTTAGGGAAATGTAGCCTGTAAATATGAATTTCTCTCTCATTCCGCTCTTGTTTCTGCTGTGTTTGTGACTCCACCCAACATCCCAAGAAGGCAAGAATGAGAGGGCTCAGCTGCACTGGTGCACAAATGAGAAACAGTAATGCTAATTTTTCTCTCACTGGTATTTGGTGGGATTTATACATATGGGAAGGTCAATAACTAGAGTTCCTTTGGATGGTTTCTAAAGGGTATACTGGTAATCCTGTTTCATGGGGATTGTTTTTCACTGCTGAGGAGAAATAGAAGAACTACTGGACTGCAGGACGGTGGATGAAAGGAGAACAGAGATCCGGAAGAGTAGAAAGCTGGCATGAGTTTATGTTTCAGTGTGGTTCTTCAGAGATTGATGAGAGAGAATGTGACTGGGAGCAAGGAAGGGGGTGACTCAGGGAGGAATCTAGCTACTTTGATAAAGAAGAACACAGAAGTATAGGTAATACAATGGCTGGATCACACAATCTGTTAGTGCCTCAAAACTGGCAGAAAAAAAATCTGTGCATTCAAATCAAAACAATCAGTGAGCTCAGAAGCTTTTGAGCTGCTGTTTGGCCTCAAGCTTTAGAGTGTCTAATGTGTTTTTTCACCAACCTAACAATCTCAAGGACAGTAAAGATCTTTGACTTACTGGAACTACGCTGCCTTGTACAAATAAAGTCAGATTTATTTATGAATTACTCAGGGATACGTTAATATGTCTTCTTTCACCTCTTCCACTCTCCCTGTCACTCTCTCCCTCTCTACCTTTCCCTGTTCTGGTAGGGCATGGACTGCCCCTATCCCAGGCATGTGCTGTCCATTTATCCCCAGATATTGAGCTTGCAGTGGTTAACATTTTTTTAAATGCTGGCCGCTGTAAGCAAATTCATTGGAATATTCAGTGGCAATAAGCAGAAAGTGTTTGCACTGAATATAGAAATAGATTATAGACCAGTTAGCTGCCTATACTGTATGGAAAGCAGCAATCTTCAGCCACTATCTGGATAGCACTTAGGACAGTTGGATGCAATTTTCAGCCGGCAGCAATCAGTGTTTTGCTGACTGCCACTAGCGTTAAACCTGGAAATTCAATGCGGGGCCATGCCTGGTCACTGGCATTGAATTTCCAGGATTGTGGAGCCAGCTAAACCATAGCCGGTTAAGTGCGATATTCAGCACAACCGGACAGGGTTTACTGCATAAAGAGAGGACTGTGTTTTCCGTAGTCCTATTTATGTGGTTACCCTGGTTGGGTAACCACATAAATATCGGCACTAAACTGACACTTAGAGGGGAATAATCGAACGACGCCGGCGAAATAGATTGCTGGCGATCTAATTTGGCGCCACTGCAAACAGCTGGCCGAATCGTATTATCGAAAAAGATGGCCGGCCATCTTTTCTTTCGATAATACGGTTTGGCCTGGCCAAATGCCAGAATTCGCCGGGTTTGAGATGGCCGGTTTTGTTTTTCAGCGATAATGGAAAAAAATGCCGGCGATCTCAAACCCGGTGAAATCCAAGGCATTTGTAGTGCACTGGTCCCCCTGACGTGCCAGGACACCAACCGGGCACCCTAGGGGGCACTTCTAAAAATTAAAAAAATATATACAAATAGCTCCCGGGTGCATAGCTCCCTTACCTTGGGTGCTGAGCCCCCCCCCAAATCCCCCCAAAACCCATTCCCCACAACTCTACACCACTACCATAGCCCTTATGGGTGAAGGGAGGCACCAACATGTGGGTACAGTGGGTTTTGGGGGGGTTTGGAGGGCTCAACACTTACCACCACAAGTGTAACAGGTGGGGGGGGGGGCTGGGTCTGCCTGCCTAAAGACCACTGCAACCAACAAAAACTGTTCCAGGGACCTGCATACTGTTGTCAGGGAACTGGGTATGCCATTTGAGGCTGGCATACAGGCTGGCAAAAATGGTTTTTATTTTTATTTTTTTAGTGTGGGAGGGGGTTGGTGACCACTGGGGGAGTACGGGGAGGTCATCCCCCATTCCCTCCGGTGGTCATCTGGTGAGTAGGGGCACCTTTTTGAGGCTTGGTCGTGAAAATAAAAGGACCAAGTAAAACCGGTGAAATACTGATTAACGCCACTTTTGTTTTTTCCATTATGCACTGAAGCCGGCCATCTGGTAGCCACGCCCATGCCTGCCCATGTCCCGCCTTCGCTACGCCGCCGACATGCCCCCTTGAACTTTCGCTGGCTCGGCAACGGGAAAGCAGCAATGGTGTCAAAAAAGCAGCTTTCGATTGTACCGATTTCGCCGCTTTTGAGAGATCGCCGGCGATCTCCCGATTTGTGTCAGAAGATCGCCGGTGATCTCTTTCAAAAATAAGCCTGTTAACCAGCCAAGTACCGACTCCAACCCTAGAACATCCCCAAAATAGCCAGTTTTCAGTTTGGTGGTAACCAGTTATTTTCAGTAGGAGTAACTGATTAAGTGCCACTGACAATTAGCGGTTAGCCCTGATATTCAGCAGCTGCTGAATATCTCTCTCAATAGCACTTATCCAGGAGCAAGTGTGGCTACTCAGATAAAATTTTTAAATATTGGTCCCTATAATTTTATAATGTTTTATAAAAGGGTGATGGGGTCCACATGTTAAACTTACTTGCTCATGGAGGATTCCCCTGCATGAAAAGCACCGTACTTTAGCGGCCCTTTTACCAAGCTGCGGTAAAAAGGGCCCTGCAGTAGCGGCGGGAATCGTCCTTGCTGCACGCCAGGGCCCTTTTTACCACAGCAGGTAAAAAGCCCCTAAAAGAGACATGGCCATGTGATATGATTATTCTTACCGCATGGCCATGTGGGGGAAGCACTTACCGCCACCCATTAAGGTGGCTGTAAGGGCTCCCTCAGTAACTTGGTGGCCGTGCACTGCCCGATTACCGCTGGGTTAGCGTCACACTAGAAATTATGGAATTATTTTCTGTAGCAATGGAAATGGTGCACGCTCAAGGTGGAGCTACTTAGTGACTTACAAGGGGTGGGGCAGGGACCCCCCAAAAATCTACGCCTCAGCTTCAAGCTTCAGAATTCTTGCAGTATCTTTTGGTGAGATAAATCACCACAAGGATAACAATGAAGACCTATCAAACCAGTATCTTGAGGACTGTCCCTTTATGCATTATTAATGCTCTGTGCCTTGTAGGTTGTAATGTGTCCCCCAATACTTGAACACCCTCTGGCAAGTATTAGCCTTTTATCTGAGAAGACATATTTGTGGTATGAATACATTGGATATGTGAGTCTGTTTGATTTGATAAAGCAGTGTGGTAAGATATATTTACTATAACAAGAAAAAAGATCTATTACACCAATCAAAAACAGAAAAACTCAAAAATATACACTGGTGTGTTATTGGAAAACTGCAGGAAAAATATGTGTCAACTTTATCAATTTGCTTTTCTTTTTTGTATTTTTTCTTTATGTTTTATAGTTTATACTTAATTTATGCTACTTTTCAAAAATGAAGGAAAAAGACTTCATAAAGACCGCTGTCAATGTTACTGTGGCCCTGATATATGAAACGCCAAAGTGTCTGTTTTTAAAAAAAATTTTGGCATTATACATGTTTGGTAGTTGATATTTGAGTCAATTAAAGTTTTGCAGTCTTTTAACTACCAGACAGTTTTGGAGTTTTTTTGACCCATGATTAGAGTCCGACCGTGTATTAAGTTGTGTGGCATTTCATATACCTGGGCCATAGTAGCATTGACAGTGGTCATTATGCGGTCTTTTTCCTCCATTTTTGAAAACTAGCATAAATTAAGTATAAACTATAAAACATAAAGAAAAAATACAAAAATGAAAAGCAAGTTGGGAAGATATATTTAGCCTCATGACCCATGAATAAAGTTTTACAGTGACATCTTCTATATGTGACCTTCATCACTGATCCACAATACTCAATATTAGCACACCCCTTTCAATAGCATGCATGGTAGTATGTCAACACCTGATCCAAGGTAGGTATTGCATTTCTAGGCAACAGCATGCGTGGAGAGAGAGAGAGAGCATACAACACTTTAAACCATGCCTCATTTGCTTATGGCATCCCTTCATTTGTATTCATGAAGCTCCTAATTTAAGCATGCTCACACTAATATCTTTCTGGACCACTTTAACATGCATCTTGAGGGTCCCTTGTGCATGCTCATGCTAATGTCTTTCTGGACCACTTTAACGTGCAGAGTAAGACCTTCCCGCATAGCACAATATTTTTCCATGCACAAACAGTACTTAAGGTGCATTTTTTATGCAAATTCAAAATAATGAATATACAAGTGATACTTGCTCTGAAATAATGGACAAACAGTTCTAAGAAAACAAGGCTAAACTAAGGCCTAAGCTAACAAAAAAACAAACAAAAAATATAAACATGTTCCCACCATCTGTTGACCTCATTAGACCCCAAAGGAAGGGGATAGAAGGAGAAGAAAATAGCATGGAGAAAACTAGAATAGAGAAACAGAAAAGACATAAGAATGATATCCTTCTGATTACAGTGAAAACATCAAGTATTATCACCAAGTGTGACCATCCCTAGTAGTGCCAATAAACTTCTTTACATCATAGAAAAACTGCAGCTGCTCTGTAACAGAGAAAATATAATTCACTCCCGCATCCTTAATTAAATATTTACAGGAATATCTCAAGAAAAAAGATGCACCTATCCCCCAAGGCTCCTGGCACATGGCCAAGAACAGCTTTCTTCTTTCCTGTGTTATTACAAGGTCTCAAAAAACCCAGACTCTATGCCCCATAAACAAAGGCTTTAAATTATAGAACTACAGTGACATTATCAAATTAAGGTCCTGTTCAAAGACTAGCAAAATAAGTCATGTAGCTCTTTCCTGTACTTCCAAACTGAAACACTCCAACACTGCAGATATATCCAAAAGAATCAATATTCTTTGAACATTTTCTAGTGCCAGCCTGATCCAGGGGGACTTCTTGTCATGTATCAGGAAGATAGAATATCTTACAGGCTGGGGCAAGGATTCAAGGTGGATTTTAAGAATCTCCCTCAAGCACCTCTTAAATGGATTTCTTGGAACAATTCCTAAGACCCAAGGAAAGTTCAATAGACAAAGACTGAAACACCCAGTAGACTTTCCCCACTGCTCCACTTTCCTATTCAGAATGATTTTCTCTTGAGATCTCCATACCCTTTTCCAGTGCATCACTTCTCTCCAAATGCTCCTTGAACTGGTTCTTGAACCCCTCAACATACTCTTCAGTTCTTGAGTATGAAAATTTAAACCAGAGGAACACACATCTAAACAGTCCAACGTTCCATTCTAAGGCATTCCAGCTAAGCATCTAGTAGATTGTAAGCTCTGTCGAGCAGGGACTGTCTCTTCATGTTCAAGTGTACAGCGCTGCGTACGTCTAGTAGCGCTATAGAAATGATAAGTGGTAGTAGTAGTAGTAGTAGTATAACCACTGACAACTTCACCAGTGGGGTTTAGATTATCATTCTGAACGCGAAACTTGCAGATTCCAACAGAAGAATCACCCCATGACTCTTTGGACTCCAGCTTTCCTCCCGTCCTTCTCCTGTATTTATTTGTGAGACCACACATTTAGTTCTATCTCCCCCTCGAACAGTGCCCATGGAGCAAGTTGTTGATCACCTCCTGCCAACCCCCAAAGAAGTTTTAAATAATGGACATGAATTTGCTGCTATATTAAAAAGTAGATGTGAAGTGATCCGCTTTGCATGGCTATAACCCCGGAAGCAGGCATGTATTGCTGGTGAAACATCATTGCCTGAACGTTTTATTCAGTCAATAGTAATGTGTGATTTGGGTGATTTGAATGGCTCAGCATTAAGGATGTTATAAGCAAGATAAGTGATCACTCTTTTTTTCTTATGTCACAATCTGAAGATTGAATGAATAGTATTTGAAGAATTAATGAATGCTTGCACATTTTGTGGTTGGGTATTATTGGGGGTACAGGTGATTAAAAAATTGATTGAGATCTGGATTTGTAATAGCTACAGCTATAAAAGATCCTATGACCCCTGTATATTTATTGTGATGTCCTCCTTACACATTGTAATATCTATGTAGTAAAAATTGATACGGTTAAAAGTTAGTGTTAAAATTTATTGAGTGAAGAATCTCAATAAATTTATCACAAACTGATCCTTCCTTGCTACATTTTTTATTTTTGCCATTATTTGATGACACACCAGCTGCCAGTGGCAGTAATTGCTCAGGGTCAATGACAGAATTTCTCCCAAACAAAATGGGTCTCCCTCAGTCATAACAATACCTCCCTTTCCTGTCGATCTTCCTCTGTACAAGACCAGAAACTACAGCTTCATAGGGGTAAGTATGAACTTTCCCCTTCATTTTAGCTGGCATAATTGTTAAAAACAGTGAAGCAATACAAATGATCTCCTAAGCTGTAGCTCTTCATTCGGCCATCTTAACTCTGCCTCCTTCGAATGTGCATATTTAAGTAGTCCAGAAAGACATTCGTTTGAGCCTGAAAAAATCAGCATCTCCATTAAAGCAAATAAATGGCCACTATATACATATGAGACTGTACTATGTGATTGGTGAAGTTCCATTAGTGAAGAACCATTAGTCCAAGCGGAAATACATCAGACCCATTCTAACAGTCCTTCTACCAATAAAGAACGTGGTAGGAAAAGAATAAGAAGCATGTCGGATGATGAGATTTTTACCTCTCCTCTTCGCAGTCCTAAACCCTGTAATACAGTTACATCTAATTTTTTAGAACATCTTTGGCAACAGAACAACTCACGTCCACAAAGACAGGACTCTACCAGGAATATAGATCAATTCCAACACGGATATCAATTTCGCGGAAGAGGACGCGGAAGGGGAAGAAACAGAGGAAGAGGAGAGAGACAGAATTATCGACCTTGGTAGATGAAATACCTATATTTAATTTATCCAGTTATATTCTGAAAGATATAGAAATTGCAGTTTTAAAGAAAGGTCTTTCATTCTCTCCCACATCCACCTATGATGAATTTCAAACACGCATAGATCTTTTTAAGTTTCAGAGGAAATTACAAATTAAAAAATTTTTTTCATCCACTGAAATCACACAAACTGATAAATCAGTTGTGAAAAGGAATTCTAAATGGGTTCCCCCTGGACCTTGTGACCCTGCTATTAAGACATTTTATGATGTCGTTCTTAGGGATATCACAATATTAGAAAAAAGCACTAAAAGACGCCCTTTTTATAATCTCACAAAAGATGAAAATCGAGCATTGCGTTCTCTATCATTGAATACAGACATTGTCATTAAACCAGCGGATAAGGGTGGAGGCATTGTCATTCTAGATCGAACATCTTATATACAAGAGGTAATGAGACAACTAGGTGATACTACCTTTTACGTGCCCCTAGATGATGATCCTACAGATAGCTTAAAAAATGAAATAACTGCAATTGTTGACTATGCGCATAACATGGGTTTTTTAACACTAAAGGAGAAACAATTTTTGATTACTGAACATCCCATTGTCCCAACGATTTACATCCTACCGAAGATACATAAATCTATGACTGATCCACCAGGTAGACCTATCATTTCAGCAAATAACTCTGTTTTGGAACCCCTTTCAATATTTACTGATTATTTTCTTAGACCATATATTCCCAAAATTAAATCATACGTACGTGACTCATCCCATTTTATTAATATGTTGGAAGAATATAATGACGACTTAGAAAATTTAATTTTAGTCACACTTGATGTTGAATCACTGTACACTAACATACCACAGTTGGAAGCATTAATTGTCATTGAAGAAACCCTACGTGACAGGCAGACTGACATACGTATTCCTAATAGGCTCATTCTAGCATTAGCTACTTTGGCCCTGACAAAAAACTATTTTTATTTTAATGGCAACTTTTATTTGCAAATCAGAGGCACAGCTATGGGGGCGTCCATGGCCCCCGACATAGCTAATCTATATATGGCCAAATTTGAAGATCTATACTTACTAGATCATCCATACAAACAGCATGTCAAAATGTATAAAAGATATATAGATGATATCTTTATATTGTGGAAGGGGGATAGTGGCTTATTGCAACAATTTCATGAATGGATTAACACCTGTGATTCAAATTTGAAATTCAAAATGCAATTTCATAGAGACTGTATTCCTTTTCTAGATATTGAGGTTAAAAAGGACAGTAATCTGCTTACTACTTCGTTATACAGAAAACCCACAGATAAAAATTGTTATTTACATTATTCAAGTTACCATAATAGAGCACTAAAAGACAATTTACCATTTTGTCAATTTTTAAGACTCAAGAGAATATGTGCTCATGTTGATGACTATCATAAACATTCCCGAGATTTAAAGAAAAGATTTAGACAACGTGGTTATCCAAATAAATGCATCACAGAAGGTTTTAAAAAAGCTAGCCTGAGAACCAGAGAAGAACTGTTGAATACTGGTGCTAAACCCTTTGTTAATCCCAATTTAGTTTGTGCTCTTAGATTTTCATCTTTAAGTCATTCCTTTAAAAAAATTATTTTAAAACACTGGCACATTGTTCAGATACATCCATGCTTCAAAGAAATTGTTCCAATATTTGCGCTTTCTAGAAACTCTAATTTAAGAAATCACTTAGTTCCATCCCTTCTTCCGATGATCCAAGACAATTTCATTCACAAATTTGGCGGACACAGACCATGCAATTCTTGCACTGTGTGTGCACACTCCCTTCAGTTAGATTTATTCATACATCCCACCACAGGTAAAAAATATGAGCTGAGATTTGATAGTGACTGCAATTCTGAGAATGTTATCTATATAATTTTATGTCCTTGCAATATGATTTACATTGGTAAAACTAAAAGGAAAATAAAAACCCGGATAATTGAACATCGTAGCTGCATCAGGAGGCAGGTCAAATCAGCTCCATTAGTCGAACATTGGATTGATGCCGAACACAGCATCGATGATTTAAAATTTTTTGTATTACAGCTTATTAAACAAAATCCTCGTGGTGGAAACATTGATCAGAAATTATTAAGAGCAGAACAACGAGCCATATATCAAGCTGAATGTGTAGCTCCAAAAGGTCTTAACAAAGAAATTGAATACTTACATTTTCTTTGAAAATCTTTTTATCAATTTATCAATTTAATAATTTTTATTAATTTATCACATATATGTTGACGTTACGACCAGTATTTTTATTTTTAAAAAATTTTTTTTATTATTATTAACAATTTTTAAAATATTTCATAACTGTTCATATATATTTAAATATTTAATTATAACATTCTGACACCATCTATTTAATTTTTAACTATATTTCTTAGAAAATTTCATTTTCGAATTTTCACTTATCAATTTCAAGGAGCTTATTCAATCTTTTGTTAGTAACTTTTATTTGCATTTATCCCAATAACTTTCCATCTTATTTATTTTTACGTAATTTATCTAATGACATTATTTACATATAACCTTTTTTCAGTCATAATTCCTTTATACAACTTTTGTTTGTACTCTATTAGTTAATATAGCGTTCAAAATTCGACAATAACACATGCCAAATTGTTTAGAACATCACTCGATTAAATATTTGGACATTATTTCTTTAAATCATTTTATCTATTTATTAGTCTATTGAGTTTTTCATAGTCTTTTTCTTTTCTTAATTAATTAATTAAGTTTCTACTCTCGAAAATTATGCGGTATACTAATCACTCTACATTTTTACTCGTTTCATTCACTCATCTCCATAGTAATTGTATTATGTAACTGTCATTTTCTTTCTATTGGCTAATACATGTGCTAATCTTTATTTTGAAAATTGAGATACCCTATCAACAGGTCCCACATTACATCATAGCGCTATTTAAATAAAATTTCGTTTTGGCGCCCTTTCTATCATTATTTTGAAACCAAACCCGTTGATACGAGGCTACACTGTTTTTCACAGCCAAGGTAAGATATCGCTCTTTTCTTTGACTTTATTTAGCTTATTATGTTTATCCGAAAAATACTGATGTATATATAGCTGGTTTTCATTTTGACTATATAACTGCTTTACCATCGATATGCTTTTTTTGACAGTACTTTGTGCGTCCCTAAACGTACGGCACATCCACATATAAATATCCTATATATTAGTAAAGAGGGTTTTTAGACGTCTAGCTTTTATCATTCTATCAAACTAAATAAGACGATGAATACAAGTATATTTCTCTTGGTTGTTCTTTTTCTGGCTAACATCTCTGGCGCTTCTACCGTTAGGGACTTGATGATACAATCATTACATATTATCCAAAATTTTTTTCAGTCCTTATTATTATTCCTCTATACAATTTTCATTTTGCATTCTATTAGTTAATATATTGTTCAAAATTCGGCATCAACATATGATCATTGTTTAAAACATCATTGGATTAAATTTTTGGTTATCACCCCTTTGAACACTGTTTTCGAACATAAAATGATCATTGTTTAAAACATCATTGGATTAAATAATTGGTTATTACCCCTTTTGATCATTTTTTTCGAATATAAATTTATCAGCATATCAGTCTATTGAGTTCTTCACAGTTATTTTCTAAATCCATTAATTTAGTTTTAATTTTATTTTCAATAAATCGTCTTTCATTTAATTAAATAATTATGTGATATACTTATCACTTTACACTCTTATTCGTTTGATTTACTTATCTCCATAGTAATTATCTAGTGTAACTGTCACTTTTTTCTATTGGCTAATATATGTGACAATCTTTATTTTGAAATTTGAGATATCCTATCAACGGGTCCCATGTTTCATCATAACGTTATTTAAATTATCCTTTGGCGCCTTTTCTATTACTATTTCAAACTAAACCCGTTGATACAGAGTTACACTCTTTTTCTCATTCAAGGTAAGGTAAGGTTTTATTTTTGTTTAGATTAATATGTTTACTCGATAAAAAACTACTGACGTATATGCAGCGGGTTACCATTTTGACTATATTACAGCCTCATTATCGATATGTTATTTTTGATAGGAATTTGGGCGTCCCTATACGTATGGTACATACACATACATATATTTATTTATACCCTATATATTAGCAAATGAGTGCATTTAGATATTCACTATGATTGATTGATAAAATACGATGGGTACAAGTATACTTTTCTTAGCTGTTCCCTTTTTTGACTAACACTTCTGGCGCGTTTATCGTTCAGGGATGTACACATACACACATACCCCATGCGTTAGCATACTTTGTAATAAGATATAATACAATTTGATATACACATCCTTCTCCCTTTTTTTCGATCTTTTGTGTGAAGTGCAAGTATAGACCTTTTGTCTTCGATTTCCTGAAGGTTAGGTGTTCCATGGTTATTTTTGAAAAAGTACGGACATTTTGGAAACATATGTTCATATCTTTAACTTTTTACTTCATGAATTCAATGATGGTGGACCTATATGTTATTTACATTATTATTTAATATGATTTATTATTATTTTTTAACAATTTATTTTGTCATCATGATATGGATATTCATATAGATGTGTCAGTTATTAAACAATTTTACAAATAACCTTTTTATTATACTGGTCTTTAAACGTTTTAATACAACTCATTATTATGATTTGATTTTGATTTTGCCTGTTCGCCATACTTAATAATTTCTGATTATCCACAATTCTTATAGAGACTACATTTTTACAAGCTCCCTTTGTCTGTCAGTATATTTCCTGTGCTACTACTGATTGGTATGTTCAATTGATTTCTTTTCATTTAATATACATGTATTGAGAAAATATTTGCTGCAAACCTCATTTTATATGTTATTTATTTATTTCTCATTTAATGTATTATTACCTTTCTTAAATAAATGATATTAATGTTTTCTATTAAATTCATGACATTTATATGTAGACTTCTGTTCTTCTATTTATAGACATCCGTTTTGTCATATATCATACAAAATTATTCTCATACAGATTCTTTTTCATATTTATGTTTAATATAATTATTTTAATACATAATATTTGTAGAAACAAGTTTTATTATATATATCAATTCAAATTTATATAATCGGTTTACCTTTTGCTTCTTATGATGGTCATCTGATGATATAATAACAATATGTGCATCGATTCAGTTGACATTTCAGATTCTTAATTACAAAAATTTTTAATTTTTAATTATTACATGTTTGGTACATATGGTGTGTTTTTAGATTTCTATAATTGTTGTAATGTATTTGCTTCCATGTTACTTAACCATATATATGTTTGATTGTTATCTTTTAGACCCCTGATGAAGGTTTTTTTAAAAACCGAAACACGGACCGTTTTGGGTCCTCAATAAAGTTTTTCGGAGCATTTCATCTCTCTTTTTTTTTTTTTTTTGGTTTGATCTCTTGAAATTGTATTTCCACTTGTTTTTCTCTTGTGTTGGACTTTTGTGGAATTTTTTGGACCTTTCATTTCTACGGAAGTTCCATTGGCACATGGCATTCCTTCATTTGCATTCATGGAAATGGTAATTTTAGCATGCTTAAGCTAATGTCTTTCTAGACCACATTGACATGCAAAGTAAGGCCTTCCCACATTGCACAGTATTTTTAGTATGCACATAAGGTCCTTAAATTACATGTTAGAGTTTAAGCATATGTGATTGAGTTATGTCTTTTGCCAATCATGTATTTCTCAAGACACCAGTTCTATTGTATACCGTATATACTTGTCTATAAGTTGATCCCGTATATAAGTAAAGGGCAGTTTTGGGACTAAAAATGTCCAAAATTGGAGTGACCTGTGTATATGTCGAGGCCACACATGCAACCAAATTTGACCCCCCCCCCCCCCCCAGCCAACAGATCTTTCTCCCTGACACACACACACACACTGCTCCCTGCCTCACCCTCCATAGCCAGTATGCTCTCTGTTTTGCCCCCACATACATAAACCCAGCATGCCCTGTATGCTGCTCCCCCACACACATAAACCCAGTATGCCCTCTTTGCTGCCCCCACACACACACCTAACCTTAGCATGCTCTCTCTGCTGCCCCCCCCCCCCACATACACATACATAGACCCAGCATGTCCTCTTTACTGCCCCCACACACATAGTCCAAGCATGCCCTCTCTGCTGCCCCCCCCAACATACACACACAACCCCAGCATGCCCTCTCTGCTGCCCCATGTATCATCAAGTCTCTCTTCCATACAGCACCAGCACTGCAGCAGTACACCCAGGCCTCCAATGTTCTAATTTTTTTGCTGCCTCATGTGGGCATGAAAAAACATTTTGTGCACAAATTTTCAGCCTTCACTCGTGCGCGGTATAGTCTATGTTCACAATAAAGAAAGCCAGCAAACATTTTGTGCGTGCAGTTGCTAGGCATGTGCACTCCCTTTCTGACCATGTGTGTGTGCACACATGCACAGCTTAGAGAGAAAAATGTAGGCTGCCTGAAGGCCCGCCCCCTCTGACTCAACTTCCTGTTTCTGCATGGGAGGGACAGGTCAGAAGGAACGTTCTAGAGCAAACCTTGGGCAGATTAGGTGCACCGCAGCAGTGCCAGTGCTGTATGGAAGGGGGGGGGGGCGGCAGGGAGGAGAATGAGATGCCGAACTGGTGTTGACAGGGGTAATGGGGGGGAGGGAGAGATTAATTTTCTGCTCACTTCAGGTGTTACCTGTAGATAAGACGACCCTGGTTTTTCACATGCATTTTTCAGCACAAATTTCTCTGCTTATACTCATGGTATTTTTAACCAGAGTAGCATCATACATTTGTACACATTTCTTGTCTTTGTTTGTCTGTAACTTTGAACAGAGCAGCATGTATTATCATGTGTGATTCCCAATTTGTACCAACGGATGGGAAGGCAATCCATCTGTTCATTCTAAAGAGAGCTTGGAAAGCCAAATGTGTTTGTTGTAATTCATACATAGAAATTATTATTTCAGGGAAGAAGAATTTATTCCTTTTTTTTCTTTTTTTTCAAGTTTTATATGCAGAGCATAAAAAATTAGGAACACAAAGAACAAAAACAAAAAGAATAACTCAGAACAACAGTATCTGTGTGAATGTTGGTGGTGCAGTGGATGTAAAATGTTACTTCCTGTAATTTGATTTCATTTGGTTAAGTTATATTATTACGAGGTTGGAAATATTTCTAATAAAAATAGTTGTTGTTTTTTTTTAAGTTGTATAATTACTTGTCCAGTGAATTTAACTTCACAATATGGGGGTCATCTTCAAAGCCATTTGGGAATAATTTTGTGTGGCGTTGCCTAGATTAGGTAGCAGAAAGGCATGTAATTGGTGACAGCCCAGAACACTGCAGCTAGACTCATATTCGGTAAAACAAAATACAAAAGTGCTAAACCCCTACGAGAAAAGCTACACTGGCTCCCACTTAAAGAATGCATCACATTCAAAATATGCTCCTTAGTTCACAAAATCATTCATGGAGACGCACCAGCCTACATGTCAGACCTGATAGACCTACCTGGAGAAGACAGGTACAAATCAAGGTAAGGTATACACAAAAAGTAGCACATATGAGTTTATCTTGTTGGGCAGACTGGATGGACCATGCAGGTCTTTTTCTGCTGTCATCTACTATGTTACCATGTTACCACCCAGGAATGCTAAAAAATCATCCCGCACATTCCTAAATCTGCACTTCCCCAACTGCAAAGGTCTAAAATACAAACTAATGCATGCGTCAAACTTTCCCTACTTGAGCACACAGTTATGGAACGAACTGCCGCGCAACTTAAAAATGATTTACGATCTAACCAACTTCCGCAAACTACTGAAGACCGATCTCTTTAATAAGGCATACCACAAAGATCAACAAATGTGAACATACACCACTCCTCCACATACAGTCAGAACTGTCTTATAATATCTGCTTGTCATATTACTATCATGTTTCTCATTATCATGTTACCCAAGATTCTTCTGTAACACTAAATGCCTATTTTCTAATATATTTCCACCATTCATGATGTATTGTAAGCCACATTGAGCCTGCAAAAAGGTGGGAAAATGTGGGATACAAATGCAATAAAATAAATAAATAAATAAATAAATAAATAGTCTAGTCATTTATACATGCAAGTGACCAGTTAAAAGCATAAATGACCTCTTATCAAATACTGACTAGTAGAAAAGTATGTACCATGATTTAATGGCATGTACTTTGCTGGTGGGTGTATGCAAGGAAGTAGTTTGGGCAGAGCATGGTCCTTTGATGGTTCTTGATAACATCTGGATGTGGGTAATTGCTATAGTTATAGGGCTGGTGTAATGGACCATACCTTAAAAGTAAGCGTGCTTTCAGCTACTAGACCTAGATTGGCATAATCAAATGCGAACGCCTATCTCCATGGGCGTCTATGTCCGAAAACGGGTACGTGAAGAGGCGGGACAGACCGTATTTTCGAAAAAATGGACGTTTTTGAGCTGGGCGGTTTTTTTTTTTTTGCGATAATGGAAACTAAAAACGCCCAGCTCAAAAACGTCCTAATCCGAGCCATTTGGTCGTGGGAGGGGCCATGATTCGTAGTACACTCGCCCCCCCTGACATGCCAGGACACCAACTGGGCACCCTAGAGGTCAGTGCGGTGGACTTCAGACAACGCTCCCACATGCATAGCTCCCTTACCACGGGTGCTGAGCCCCCAACCCCCCTCCCCCAAAACCCATTACCCACAAATGTACAACACTACCATAGCTCTTAGGGGTGAAGGGGGCACCTACATGTGGGTACAGTGGGTTTTGCAGACCTCCCATTTACCAGCACACGTGTTACAGGTAGGGAGGGGTGGGCCTGGGTCCGGCTGGCTGAAGTGCACTGCAGTACCCACTAAAAGTGCTCCAGGGACCTGCATACATGCAGGCCTCTAGGACTTGTTGCTGCTATATAACATTGGCACACCAGTTGACACCTGAAGACTAATCTCGCTGAAAACGTCCTTTATTGGAATAAGCACGCTTACTCACAGTTAACTGCAGATTAGAGGTTGTGCCCCACTGACAACGAGTCTCCCTGGTACTGAGATGAGCAGTAGGTTAGAGCTGGCAGAATGGTGTACAATGCCCTCTTTCAGCCACATTCAAGGTAAGAACTAAGTTCTGTAACGTGGCTAACACGTGAAAGGGATCTAAAACTGGCTTACAAAAATGGCCACTACCTCATGGACTACCGGAAACAAAACAGGGCACACTCTGACCCAGTAAGCAGGGGGAAAAGCACCATGGGAGAAGAGCCTACCAACTACCAACATCGTGAGCATTTGCCACAAGCTAGTGGAATCACGGAGCCCAATACCCTACACCCACCACAATGCATTGCTGATGTAACTCTGCAGTGCACATAACAGAAAAGGTGTCACACTCACCCGAGAGCCACATCAGAACCAGGGAAAGGCTGTCACAGGATAGAACACATTCTGCTGTCATGGAGGTGGGTACGGCATTTGAGGCTGGCATAGAGGCTGGAAAAAAAGTTTGTAAAGTGGGTTTTCTTTTGGTGGGAGGGGGTTAGTGACCACTGGGGGAGTCCGGGGAGGTCATCCCCGATTCCCTCCAGTGGGCATCTGGTCATTTGGGGCACTTTTTTGGGACCTGTTCGTGAAAAAAAAAAGGGTCCAAAAAAGTGATCCAAAATCACAGTAAAAACGCCTTTTTTTTCGATTATCAGCTAAAGACGCCCATCTCTCCTCGGCCGATAACCATGCCCCAGTTCCGCCTTCACCACGCCTCCAACACGCCCCCGTCAACTTTACCCGTTTCCGCGACGGATTGCAGTTGGAAACGCCCAAAATCGGTTTTCGATTATATCGATTTGGGCGCCCACTGGAGAAAGACGCCCATCTCCCGATTTGAGTCGCAATATAGGCGTTTTTCTCTTTCGATTATAAGCTGGCTAGTATTCTATATATAAAAGTAGGTGCCTAGTTTTCTTTACAGAATAGGCTTAAAATAAGCACCACAACGAGCACCCTATTCTAGAATGCCCTTCTTTATATGCATAAAACAGAGATTTCTCCAAACCAACTCAGGAGAGGCGCTAAGGATCCATGACAGATCCCAAGTCAAAGAACAGAACAGATAAAGGTCACACAGCAAGTACTAAAACAGTTGTAGCCCTCTTCAACACTGTAATCATACCACAACTAACAGCAGATACCATTGACTGAGAGTGCGAGGTGTTCACTCTTGTACTTGTATTATACCCTTGAAGCAGCCCATGTGTGGGTGAAACATAGATCACGTTATGTTTAATTAAGTATTTGCTGTGTGACCTTCATCTGGGAGTTGTTCTATTCTTTCACTAAAACAGAGATTTGGGCAAAGCATATTCAAATACAAACACATACCCCCAGATTCAAGAAATGGCGATCAAGATTGGGCACCCAAAATTGTGCATGATCCTGAGATTCACATGCAAATAGTTAATGAGCCGGAGACTGGTGCTGAAGAAGACTTCGGCTGCCGGGGGTTGGGGACCCCCGTCAGCAAAGGTACCTGGCAGTGGCGGGAGGTGGGGTCGAAAGTGGCGGGGAGGGTCAACGACGGCAGGGGGGTCGAAAGTGGCGGGGGGTCGGTGGCTGGGGGAGAAGGGCTAAACTGTGCTCCCAACCTCAGGCTCTGGACTCTCCTCCTGCCGAGGTCTGTCTACGCCCCTGATTTACACGTGTACATTTAGGCACAGGATCTGCACCTAAAATTTACGTATGATCTGAAAAAGAGCACATGGAAATGGAAGGGTCATGGGCGTAACAGGGGTGTTCTTAAAATTAACATGCATTGTTATAGAATAACAGGGATACACGTCTAATATAGGTGCATATATTTGCACCATGTTTCAGTTGGTGCAAATGGCCACGCCTAACATTAGGTGCGACTCCTGGGCATAAGTGCTATTCTATAAACCATGTCTAACTTTAAGCACATCTCATGGAATGGCATTTTTTCAGCACCGATTTTTTAGGCACCATATTTGAAATTTAGCCCATAACTTATAGTTATGGTGGCAATTCTATAAATTGGTGCCTCAGTCTTGATGTTCCAATGCCATGGGCTTAGCGCCAAGAATCTGTTATAGAAGTCAGTATTGGGAGAAACATAAATGGTCTACCCATGCTCGGCCTATGTGTGTATCCCCTTTGCAGTGATGTGCTATGGCACTTAAGCACTACCTTATAGAAAAACGCCTAGTGCACACAGGTGCCTAACTGCCAATTGATGGCACCTATGTGCCTATAGAATTGGCTCCTATCATGCAGCCTTGGGGTGCCAAAATGGAGGCGCCTAGTTATAAAATTACCCCCTAAATATCACCTGTAAGCTAGGTACAATCTCTGATACTTAAGCTAGTATTTTATGAGGATGCAAAGGGCTCTAAGTAGGCATCTGATTTCCCTCTTAAACTAGGTGCCACCTTATAAAATTACCCTCATAAAGTATGTGTACATATTTACACCTTCTACAGAATAAATGCAAATTTGTGTGTAGGCATTTTCTATTTATTGAGGCTTGGTCTGATAAACGATGTTATAAGGACCTTTATATTGTCTTTACAAATTAGGCTTAAAGTAAGCACTTGTTCAGATTTTTCATAAAGACATCCTGTTATAAAATTACCCCAAGGCCCCACATATCTAATCGTTAAGCTTGTCCCACATGAAATTTGCTTCTATAAACCTGTTTATATATGGATATGTTAACTATCGCACATCCTGCATGGAAGCAGGAGCTTTATTTTTATGGCTACTCATGCAGTTTATGACATCATAATTGCTTTTGTCACATATTGTATAGGCATCCTCTTTCCAGCAATGCACTGTTTCAGTAGATGCACATTCCAAAACCCACAGAATTCTCTGTTCTAAAGTGATACTCGTATTGAATCAGATGTAATTAGAGATCCCAAGGTATTGCACAGGCCCGGAACGTGGCGCGCTTCACACCTTCCTACTGAACATCTGCAGCTCATCTGCATTCTGCACATGCACTCCCAGGGCATGCAATGCAGTTCTGGGATTGGCTTTTACAGGCAGTGTCCCCCCCTGCTTTTGATGGATACCTAGCAATGCTTCCAATTAAAGAGAAAATTACCAGATGCCTTCACACCTGTTGCATTTCATCAGAGGGCTTGTTTTCTTATGTACCGTATTTGTGAGGTTTTCTCTACGGTGGGTTAAAACAAAAGGAAATGGGAATGAGTTCTATCACACATCATTTGCCTTGTATACTTCAAGGACAGAAGCATCTTCTACCCACCCACCCTATCCATGCCCCAATTAAAATACCAGGGCACGTTCACTATCATCTCATCTCTATGAAAGAATAAAAGATGTTTTGCATTAGCAAACATAAGCTAACTCAGTGTGGCTTAATAGCTTACAGGGGTCCAAGTTTCAAACAGCCCACTTCGATGCGAACTGCACAGGTGCCTTTAATGCACAGATTCTACATTATACAGATTTTCAAAGCAAAATTAGCATCCTCACTGCTTCTCCTTGAGAAGTAACAAGTGGAAAGTAGGCATGGTCAAAGTGTTCATGTACTTTGAACATATGAACATATGGATTGTCACACAGGATCAAAAGGGCCTTCAACCCCTGTATCCTGTTTCTAAAAGTGGCCAATCTAGGTCAGAAGTATTAGGCAAGATCACAAAAGCTAGAGAAATCCCATGCAGTAGTGGGGGCAAAGCAGCAAAGGGACATTTGGAAACCAAATAAGCATAGACAATCTTTCTTCCAAATGTTGTTTTAACTACATAACTATATTTAAGATTCTGGTTCTGTTGAAACTAAAGTCCCTCAACCCCCTCTCCATTAAATCTCCATAGAAATTCACACAGAAGTGCAATGCACAGTCATTTGATTCTCTATTACTAGAAGCCTTTGATCTCTCAGGCTTGGTCTAATTTTAAAACTTTAAAAGCTCTGTTCTCCCAGACATGCTGACTTAAATCCATTAATCCTAGAGTGCCAACTGGTAAACCTTGCTTTACTTCATCCAAAGGTTGCTGAGCCACAGAGTATGTTGGGACTGTAATGCTATCTAGTGAAATATGCCTAAGGAGCTTCTGACAAAAAGAATGTGCCTTGGCTCAGCAGACCAAGAGACCTCAGGGATCCCAGTGGTGTGTGGGAGAGGAAACTATAATCCCCACCAACCAAAAAGACAAAAGTGCAAGAGGTCAAACATCTACCTAACATTACTTAAATGATAACCTTGCTGTTATACCAAAGCCAGCCCCAGAGCACCCTTTGGAACCATAGGCCTGGTGAATGCCAGATCAGTTGCTAATAAATCCTCAGTGATCCATGATGTTATCCATGAGCAGCATCTAGTCATTTTAGGAATAAGTGAAATCTGGCTAGATGAAAGCAGGGGTTTACCACTGGTTGAACTATGCCCAACAGGTTTCAACATCCAACATCATCCAAGACCAGGAAATTGGGGCGAAGGGGTAGTAGTCCTGATTCAGGATACAATCAAACTGTTGGCTTTGTCTCATTAATCCATGCTTTTGAATATGCTCTGTAATTTTGTTCTTTATAATAGTCTCTACCATTTTGCCCGGCACCGACGTCAGGCTCACCAGTCTACAATTTCCCAGATCACCTCTGGAACCTTTTTTAAAAATCAACGTTACATTTGCCACCCTCCAATCTTCTGGTATCATTCATGATTTTAAAGATAAATTATATATTACTAACAATAATTCTGCAAGTTCATTTTTCAATTCTATCAGTACTCTGGGATGAATACCATCCAGTCTAGGTGATTTGATACTCTTCAATTTGTCAAATTGCCCCATTAAATCTTCCACATTTATAGAGATTTCATTCAGTTTCTCTGACTCATCAGCTTTGAATATCTTTTCTGGCACTGGAATCTCTCCCAAATCTTCCTCAGTGAAGACCAAAACAAAGAATTCATTTACTTTCTCCACTATGGCTTTTTCTTCCCTGAGTACCCCTTTTACCCCTCGGTCATCTAGCGGTCCAACCAATTCTTTTGCCAGCTTCTTGCTTTTAATATACCTAAAAAAATTTGCCTCCAACGCAATCTTTTTTTCAAAGTCCCTATTTGCTTTCCTTATCAGCGCTTTGCATTTGACTTGCCATTCCTTATGCTGTTTCTTATTATTTTGAGTCGAATCCTTTTTCCAGTTTATGAAGGATTTTCTTTTAACTGTAATAGCTTCCTTCACCTCACTTTTTAACCATGCCGGCTGTCGTTTGGTCGTTTGGAGCATTTCGGAAAATTCTACCCTAGAGGTTCTGGATTTGAGCTTTCTACCTAAATTTGGCTTCCAGAACCTCTCCCCCACATTTTTCTATGTCATTGGTACCCACATGTATCAAGACAGCCGGTTCCTCTCCATCACTATCTAAAATCCCATACTACCTTCACACCAGGCAGGCAAGCGACCAGGCAATTCTCACGTCCACCAGCCACCCAGCTATTTACATACCTAATAATCGAATCACTAACTACAACAGCAGTCCTAACCCTTCCCTCCTGGCCAGAAGCTCCTGGAAACACATCCTTGGTGCAAGAGGATATTGCATCCCTTGGTAGGCTGGTCTTGGCTACAGGATTACTTCCAGCTGCACCAGGGTGATGCTCTCCTTTTAGAAGACCTCCCTCCTCCAAGGCAGCACAGGGGCTGCCAAATTGGAGATGGGACTTCTCTACAACTTCCCTGTAGGACCCCTCTATGTACCTCTCTGTCTCCCTCAGCTCCACCAAGTCTGCTACTCTAGCCTCAAGAGAATGGAATCATTCTCTGAGAGCTAGGAGCTCTTTGCATTGAGCACACATGTATAACCTGTCACCAACTGGAAGATAATAATACATGTGGCACTCAATGCAAAAGACTGGATAGCACCAGAGCCGTACTGAGGGGAGCTGACACCCGGGGCAGGTCGCCGCTGCGCACCCCCCCCCCCCCCGGAGCGCATACCTGCGGCGAGGGACGGGCAGGAGGGCCGATCCGCCCCGACTGCACGTTGCTGGGGTGTGTCGGCTCCGCGCTGGTTCACTGCTCTCTCTGTCTCGGAACAAGAAGTAACCTGTTCCGGGGCAGAGAGGGCAGTGCACCAGCGTGGAGCCGACACCCCCCAGCGGCGTGCACCCGGGGCGGACCGCCCCCCCTTCCTACGCCACTGGATAGCACCCCTCTCAGTGCTGGACTTCTATCTGCATCTTAGTATTATTGAGTTGTTTAATTAAAACTTCTTAAAGTACTAGGGATATCAGATGAATATAAAGAGCCTTAAGATTATATTTTGTAATTTATTTAATGCTTGCGTCTCAGAAACTAATTAAATGTATTTAAAGCTCTAATAAAAACTCTCCTATCATCCTAATTAGAATAGTTGACTATAAATGAAGAGTTGAGCTAGGGTGGGTGGGAATAAGGACTGAACTAGGCCATGCTTTTCCTTCTAGAGTCTATCTGTTAATACTGTGTCAGAAAATTCAAGTTTTAAAACTATGGGGAAAAGGGTATGGTGAATAGCTAATAGTTTGCTTCTTCTTTTTTTTAAATTCTAACTCTGTTTATCAATATCCTACAATTCCTCTTTTAAACCCAATCTTTAAGTTACCAAGTACAGAGCAAAATAATGTCACTTAACAGAGAAATGTCCTCTTTTCTCAGAACTTCTCAGAAAAAAAGTTAAGTGGGACCTTTCCTCTCTGTATTGTTTGGATTCTAAGGAGACTACTTCAAACAAACCCTTTGAAGCTAGCCCAGTAATCAGATTGCCCTTAGTAACCTTTGCAAATATCTTCCTTACACATTAATTAATACATAATTCAGGTCAGTAGCAGTGTATCTCTCCAGCAGGCAAAGAACAGAAAATAACTTTCTTTTAGGACAGTTTGAGCCTTGCTACTATCCTTTTTAATACTCTTGGCTGTTAAGTTTCTACCGCAAGGTAAAATCCAGAGGTGCAGCCTGCTTGCGCAGGGTATGGGCATTCGAGGATGCGGTGGCCATCTTGGATGTGGGTATCTCCAGGTTAGGGCAGCCATCTTGGGATGGGGGTCTCAGGTGGTGGCAGCCATCTTGGAGTTGGGCAGTTTATTTATTTATTTATTGTACATTTATATCCCACATTTTCCCACTCATGCAGGCACAATGTGGCTTACAAAAATTATGCAGATATACAAACAAGCTGAAAGACAGTGCAGAGGAGACAGAGATAGACGGTGGGGAAAAAAAAAACTAGCAACAGAAGGCAGAGCAGGGTGGGGATCAGGAGGGGGTTATCATATTGCGGAGTAACTAGGGGAGTAGCTTTTAGTAAAGAAGTGGGTTTTCAGCAGCTTCTTGAAAAGGCCGTGGTCCACTTGTGCTTTAAGGTGCTGTGGGAGAGCGTTCCAGGATTTAGGGCCCCAGTAGCAGAAGGAAGAGGTGAAAATCCTTTTGTACTTGACTTCCTTACAAGTTGGGAA